>NW_027511711.1:0-22198 GCF_048772815.1 Callospermophilus lateralis
AACAAACCTTAGAGATAGAACGTAGAACTACTTTATTGTGTCAAGTTTCAAGAAGCTAGCACAAACCATGTTTGATTTAGAGTTCGAACTGCATCTGTCAATATAGGAGAAAACAGAGTGAAAACTAAAAATTCAAACTGTTACTGCAAACGAATGCTTCAACCTAGGAGAACGAAACTTGAACATCCACGTTTTATTGGTGTACTGCTCATTACTTGAAATTATCATGAAGGTCGGAAAAAAAAATATGTTGAGATTTCAGGAGACTGTAGTATTTTGGCAGCCTAACAACGCCTTTCATTGAATGTGTCTTTCGTCAGTCTCTGCTTAGGTCTACATCCAGAGGAAACAAAAAATAAAAATAGAATGTAGAACTACTTTACTGTTTCAAGTTTCAAGAAGCTAGCACAAACCGTGTTTGATTTAGAGTTCGAACTACATTTGTCAATATAGGAGAAAACAGAGTGAAACCTAAAAATTCAAACTGTTACTCCAAAAGAATGCTTCAATCTAGGAGAACTAAACTTTGGCATCCAAGTGGGATTGGTGTACTGATCATTACTTGAAAGTATCATGAAGATTTAATGAAAAAATATATGTTGAGATTTCAGGAGACTCTAGTGTGTTGGAAGTTTGGCAACCCCTTTCAGTATAAGTGTTATTCGCCAGTCCCAGCTTTAGGATACAAGAGGAAACAAACCTTAGAGATAGAACGTAGAACTACTTTATTGTGTCAAGTTTCAAGAAGCTAGCACAAACCATGTTTGATTTAGAGTTCGAACTGCATCTGTCAATATAGGAGAAAACAGAGTGAAAACTAAAAATTCAAACTGTTACTGCAAACGAATGCTTCAAGCTAGGAGAACGGAACTTGAACATCCACGTTTTATTGGTGTACTGCTCATTACTTGAAATTAACATGAAGGTCGGAAAAAAAAATATGTTGAGATTTCAGGAGCCTGTAGTATTTTGGCAGCCTAACAACGCCTTTCATTGAATGTGTCTTTCGTCAGTCTCTGCTTAGGTCTACATCCAGAGGAAACAAAAAGTAAAAATAGAATGTAGAACTACTTTACTGTTTCAAGTTTCAAGAAGCTAGCACAAACCGTGTTTGATTTAGAGTTCGAACTACATTTGTCACTATAGGAGAAAACAGAGTGAAACCTAAAAATTCAAACTGTTACTCCAAAAGAATGCTTCAATCTAGGAGAACTAAACTTTGACATTAAAGTGGGATTGGTGTACTGATCTAACTTGAAAGTATCATGAAGATTGTATGAAAAAATATATGTTGAGATTTCAGGAGACTCTAGTGTGTTGGAAGTTTGGCAACCCCTTTCAGTATAAGTGTTATTCGCCAGTCCCAGCTTTAGGATACAAGAGGAAACAAACCTTAGAGATAGATCGTAGAACTACTTTACTGTGTCAAGTTTCAAGAAGCTAGCACAAACCGTGTTTGATTTAGAGTTCTAACTGCATCTGTCAATATAGGAGAAAACAGAGTGAAACCTATAATTTCTAACTGTTCCTGCAAACGAATGCTACAACCTAGAAGAACAAAACTTGGGAATCCACGTTTGATTGGTGTACTGATCAATACTTGAAAGAATCATGAAGATTGGATGAAAAAATATATGTTGAGATTTCAGGAGACGGTAGTTTTTTGGAAGCTTAACAACGCCTTTCATTGAAAGTGTTATTCGCCAGTCTCTGCTTAAGGCTACATCAAGAGGAAACAAACCATAGAGATAGAACGTAGAACTACTTTATTGTGTCAAGTTTCAAGAAGCTAGCACAAACCATGTTTGATTTAGAGTTCGAACTGCATCTGTCAATATAGGAGAAAACAGAGTGAAAACTAAAAATTCAAACTGTTACGGCAAACGAATGCTTCAAGCTAGGAGAACGGAACTTGAACATCCACGTTTTATTGGTGTACTGCTCATTACTTGACATTATCATGAAGGTCGGAAAGAAAAATATGTTGAGATTTCAGGAGCCTGTAGTATTTTGGCAGCCTAACAACGCCTTTCATTGAATGTGTCTTTCGTCAGTCTCTGCTTAGGTCTACATCCAGAGGAAACAAAAAGTAAAAATAGAATGTAGAACTACTTTACTGTTTCAAGTTTCAAGAAGCTAGCACAAACCGTGTTTGATTTAGAGTTCGAACTACATTTGTCACTATAGGAGAAAACAGAGTGAAACCTAAAAATTCAAACTGTTACTCCAAAAGAATGCTTCAATCTAGGAGAACTAAACTTTGACATTAAAGTGGGATTGGTGTACTGATCTAACTTGAAAGTATCATGAAGATTGTATGAAAAAATATATGTTGAGATTTCAGGAGACTCTAGTGTGTTGGAAGTTTGGCAACCCCTTTCAGTATAAGTGTTATTCGCCAGTCCCAGCTTTAGGATACAAGAGGAAACAAACCTTAGAGATAGATCATAGAACTACTTTACTGTGTCAAGTTTCAAGAAGCTAGCACAAACCGTGTTTGATTTAGAGTTCTAACTGCATCTGTCAATATAGGAGAAAAAAGAGTGAAACCTATAATTTCTAACTGTTCCTGCAAACGAATGCTACAACCTAGAAGAACAAAACTTGGGAATCCACGTTTGATTGGTGTACTGATCAATACTTGAAAGAATCATGAAGATTGGATGAAAAAATATATGTTGAGATTTCAGGAGACGGTAGTTTTTTGGAAGCTTAACAACGCCTTTCATTGAAAGTGTTATTCGCCAGTCTCTGCTTAAGGCTACATCAAGAGGAAACAAACCATAGAGATAGAACGTAGAACTACTTTATTGTGTCAAGTTTCAAGAAGCTAGCACAAACCATGTTTGATTTAGAGTTCGAACTGCATCTGTCAATATAGGAGAAAACAGAGTGAAAACTAAAAATTCAAACTGTTACGGCAAACGAATGCTTCAAGCTAGGAGAACGGAACTTGAACATCCACGTTTTATTGGTGTACTGCTCATTACTTGACATTATCATGAAGGTCGGAAAGAAAAATATGTTGAGATTTCAGGAGCCTGTAGTATTTTGGCAGCCTAACAACGCCTTTCATTGAATGTGTCTTTCGTCAGTCTCTGCTTAGGTCTACATCCAGAGGAAACAAAAAATAAAAATAGAATGTAGAACTACTTTACTGTATCAAGTTTCAAGAAGCTAGCACAAACCCTGTTTGATTTAGAGTTCGTACTACATTTGTCAATATAGGAGAAAACAGAGTGAAACCTAAAAATTCAAACTGTTACTCCAAAAGAATGCTTCAATCTAGGAGAACTAAACTTTGGCTTCCAAGTGGGATTGGTGTACTGATCATTACTTGAAAGTATCATGAAGATCGGATGAAAAAATATATGTTGAGATTTCAGGAGACTCTAGTGTGTTGAAAGATTGGCAACCCCTTTCAGTATAAGTGTTATTCGCCAGTCCCAGCTTTAGGATACAAGAGGAAACAAACCTTAGAGATAGAACGTAGAACTACTTTACTGTGTCAAGTTTCAAGAAGCTAGCACAAACCGTGTTTGATTTAGAGTTCTAACTGCATCTGTCAATATAGGAGAAAACAGAGTGAAACCTATAATTTCTAACTGTTCCTGCAAACGAATGCTACAACCTAGAAGAACAAAACTTGGGCATCCACGTTTGATTGGTGTACTGATCAATACTTGAAAGAATCATGAAGATTGGATGAAAAAATATATGTTGAGATTTCAGGAGACGGTAGTTATTTGGAAGCTTAACAACGCCTTTCATTGAAAGTGTTATTCGCCAGTCTCTGCTTAAGGCTACATCAAGAGGAAACAAACCTTAGAGATAGAACGTAGAACTACTTTATTGTGTCAAGTTTCAAGAAGCTAGCACAAACCATGTTTGATTTAGAGTTCGAACTGCATCTGTCAATATAGGAGAAAACAGAGTGAAAACTAAAAATTCAAACTGTTACTGCAAACGAATGCTTCAAGCTAGGAGAACAAAACTTGAACATCCACGTTTTATTGGTGTACTGCTCATTACTTGAAATTATCATGAAGGTCGGAAAAAAAAATATGTTGAGATTTCAGGAGACTGTAGTATTTTGGCAGCCTAACAACGCCTTTCATTGAATGTGTCTTTCGTCAGTCTCTGCTTAGGTCTACATCCAGAGGAAACAAAAAATAAAAATAGAATGTAGAACTACTTTACTGTTTCAAGTTTCAAGAAGCTAGCACAAACCGTGTTTGATTTAGAGTTCGAACTACATTTGTCAATATAGGAGAAAACAGAGTGAAACCTAAAAATTCAAACTGTTACTCCAAAAGAATGCTTCAATCTAGGAGAACTAAACTTTGGCATCCAAGTGGGATTGGTGTACTGATCATTACTTGAAAGTATCATGAAGATTTTAATGAAAAAATATATGTTGAGATTTCAGGAGACTCTAGTGTGTTGAAGTTTGGCAACCCCTTTCAGTATAAGTGTTATTCGCCAGTCCCAGCTTTAGGATACAAGAGGAAACAAACCTTAGAGATAGAACGTAGAACTACTTTATTGTGTCAAGTTTCAAGAAGCTAGCACAAACCATGTTTGATTTAGAGTTCGAACTGCATCTGTCAATATAGGAGAAAACAGAGTGAAAACTAAAAATTCAAACTGTTACTGCAAACGAATGCTTCAAGCTAGGAGAACGGAACTTGAACATCCACGTTTTATTGGTGTACTGCTCATTACTTGAAATTAACATGAAGGTCGGAAAAAAAAATATGTTGAGATTTCAGGAGCCTGTAGTATTTTGGCAGCCTAACAACGCCTTTCATTGAATGTGTCTTTCGTCAGTCTCTGCTTAGGTCTACATCCAGAGGAAACAAAAAGTAAAAATAGAATGTAGAACTACTTTACTGTTTCAAGTTTCAAGAAGCTAGCACAAACCGTGTTTGATTTAGAGTTCGAACTACATTTGTCACTATAGGAGAAAACAGAGTGAAACCTAAAAATTCAAACTGTTACTCCAAAAGAATGCTTCAATCTAGGAGAACTAAACTTTGACATTAAAGTGGGATTGGTGTACTGATCTAACTTGAAAGTATCATGAAGATTGTATGAAAAAATATATGTTGAGATTTCAGGAGACTCTAGTGTGTTGGAAGTTTGGCAACCCCTTTCAGTATAAGTGTTATTCGCCAGTCCCAGCTTTAGGATACAAGAGGAAACAAACCTTAGAGATAGATCGTAGAACTACTTTACTGTGTCAAGTTTCAAGAAGCTAGCACAAACCGTGTTTGATTTAGAGTTCTAACTGCATCTGTCAATATAGGAGAAAACAGAGTGAAACCTATAATTTCTAACTGTTCCTGCAAACGAATGCTACAACCTAGAAGAACAAAACTTGGGAATCCACGTTTGATTGGTGTACTGATCAATACTTGAAAGAATCATGAAGATTGGATGAAAAAATATATGTTGAGATTTCAGGAGACGGTAGTTTTTTGGAAGCTTAACAACGCCTTTCATTGAAAGTGTTATTCGCCAGTCTCTGCTTAAGGCTACATCAAGAGGAAACAAACCATAGAGATAGAACGTAGAACTACTTTATTGTGTCAAGTTTCAAGAAGCTAGCACAAACCATGTTTGATTTAGAGTTCGAACTGCATCTGTCAATATAGGAGAAAACAGAGTGAAAACTAAAAATTCAAACTGTTACGGCAAACGAATGCTTCAAGCTAGGAGAACGGAACTTGAACATCCACGTTTTATTGGTGTACTGCTCATTACTTGACATTATCATGAAGGTCGGAAAGAAAAATATGTTGAGATTTCAGGAGCCTGTAGTATTTTGGCAGCCTAACAACGCCTTTCATTGAATGTGTCTTTCGTCAGTCTCTGCTTAGGTCTACATCCAGAGGAAACAAAAAGTAAAAATAGAATGTAGAACTACTTTACTGTTTCAAGTTTCAAGAAGCTAGCACAAACCGTGTTTGATTTAGAGTTCGAACTACATTTGTCACTATAGGAGAAAACAGAGTGAAACCTAAAAATTCAAACTGTTACTCCAAAAGAATGCTTCAATCTAGGAGAACTAAACTTTGACATTAAAGTGGGATTGGTGTACTGATCTAACTTGAAAGTATCATGAAGATTGTATGAAAAAATATATGTTGAGATTTCAGGAGACTCTAGTGTGTTGGAAGTTTGGCAACCCCTTTCAGTATAAGTGTTATTCGCCAGTCCCAGCTTTAGGATACAAGAGGAAACAAACCTTAGAGATAGATCATAGAACTACTTTACTGTGTCAAGTTTCAAGAAGCTAGCACAAACCGTGTTTGATTTAGAGTTCTAACTGCATCTGTCAATATAGGAGAAAAAAGAGTGAAACCTATAATTTCTAACTGTTCCTGCAAACGAATGCTACAACCTAGAAGAACAAAACTTGGGAATCCACGTTTGATTGGTGTACTGATCAATACTTGAAAGAATCATGAAGATTGGATGAAAAAATATATGTTGAGATTTCAGGAGACGGTAGTTTTTTGGAAGCTTAACAACGCCTTTCATTGAAAGTGTTATTCGCCAGTCTCTGCTTAAGGCTACATCAAGAGGAAACAAACCATAGAGATAGAACGTAGAACTACTTTATTGTGTCAAGTTTCAAGAAGCTAGCACAAACCATGTTTGATTTAGAGTTCGAACTGCATCTGTCAATATAGGAGAAAACAGAGTGAAAACTAAAAATTCAAACTGTTACGGCAAACGAATGCTTCAAGCTAGGAGAACGGAACTTGAACATCCACGTTTTATTGGTGTACTGCTCATTACTTGACATTATCATGAAGGTCGGAAAGAAAAATATGTTGAGATTTCAGGAGCCTGTAGTATTTTGGCAGCCTAACAACGCCTTTCATTGAATGTGTCTTTCGTCAGTCTCTGCTTAGGTCTACATCCAGAGGAAACAAAAAATAAAAATAGAATGTAGAACTACTTTACTGTATCAAGTTTCAAGAAGCTAGCACAAACCCTGTTTGATTTAGAGTTCGAACTACATTTGTCAATATAGGAGAAAACAGAGTGAAACCTAAAAATTCAAACTGTTACTCCAAAAGAATGCTTCAATCTAGGAGAACTAAACTTTGGCTTCCAAGTGGGATTGGTGTACTGATCATTACTTGAAAGTATCATGAAGATCGGATGAAAAAATATATGTTGAGATTTCAGGAGACTCTAGTGTGTTGAAAGATTGGCAACCCCTTTCAGTATAAGTGTTATTCGCCAGTCCCAGCTTTAGGATACAAGAGGAAACAAACCTTAGAGATAGAACGTAGAACTACTTTACTGTGTCAAGTTTCAAGAAGCTAGCACAAACCGTGTTTGATTTAGAGTTCTAACTGCATCTGTCAATATAGGAGAAAACAGAGTGAAACCTATAATTTCTAACTGTTCCTGCAAACGAATGCTACAACCTAGAAGAACAAAACTTGGGCATCCACGTTTTATTGGTGTACTGATCAATACTTGAAAGAATCATGAAGATTGGATGAAAAAATATATGTTGAGATTTCAGGAGACGGTAGTTTTTTGGAAGCTTAACAACGCCTTTCATTGAAAGTGTTATTCGCCAGTCTCTGCTTAAGGCTACATCAAGAGGAAACAAACCTTAGAGATAGAACGTAGAACTACTTTATTGTGTCAAGTTTCAAGAAGCTAGCAGAAACCATGTTTGATTTAGAGTTCGAACTGCATCTGTCAATATAGGAGAAAACAGAGTGAAAACTAAAATTTCAAACTGTTACGGCAAACGAATGCTTCAAGCTAGGAGAACGGAACTTGAACATCCACGTTTTATTGGTGTACTGCTCATTACTTGACATTATCATGAAGGTCGGAAAAAAAAAATATGTTGAGATTTCAGGAGCCTGTAGTATTTTGGCAGCCTAACAACGCCTTTCATTGAATGTGTCTTTGTCAGTCTCTTCTTAGGTCTACATCCAGAGGAAACAAAAAATAAAAATAGAATGTAGAACTACTTTACTGTTTCAAGTTTCAAGAAGCTAGCACAAACCGTGTTTGATTTAGAGTTCGAACTACATTTGTCAATATAAAAGAAAACAGAGTGAAACCTAAAAATTCAAACTGTTACTCCAAAAGAATGCTTCAATCTAGGAGAACTAAACTTTGGCATCCAAGTGGGATTGGTGTACTGATCATTACTTGAAAGTATCATGAAGATTTTAATGAAAAAATATATGTTGAGATTTCAGGAGACTCTATTGTGTTGGAAGTTTGGCAACCCCTTTCAGTATAAGTGTTATTCGCCAGTCCCAGCTTTAGGATACAAGAGGAAACAAACCTTAGAGATAGAACGTAGAACTACTTTATTGTGTCAAGTTTCAAGAAGCTAGCACAAACCATGTTTGATTTAGAGATCGAACTGCATCTGTCAATATAGGAGAAAACAGATTGAAAACTAAAAATTCAAACTGTTACTGCAAACGAATGCTTCAACCTAGGAGAACGGAACTTGAACATCCACGTTTTATTGGTGTACTGCTCATTACTTGAAATTATCATGAAGGTCGGAAATAAAAATATGTTGAGATTTCAGGAGCCTGTTGTATTTTGGCAGCCTAACAACGCCTTTCATTGAATGTGTCTTTCGTCAGTCTCTGCTTAGGTCTACATCCAGAGGAAACAAAAAATAAAAATAGAATGTAGAACTACTTTACTGTTTCAAGTTTCAAGAAGCTAGCACAAACCGTGTTTGATTTAGAGTTCGAACTACATTTGTCAATATAGGAGAAAACAGAGTGAAACCTAAAAATTCAAACTGTTACTCCAAAAGAATGCTTCAATCTAGGAGAACTAAACTTTGACATTAAAGTGAGATTGGTGTACTGATCTAACTTGAAAGTATCATGAAGATTGGATGAAAAAATATATGTTGAGATTTCAGGAGACTCTAGTGTGTTGGAAGTTTGGCAACCCCTTTCAGTATAAGTGTTATTCGCCAGTCCCAGCTTTAGGATACAAGAGGAAACAAACCTTAGAGATAGATCGTAGAACTACTTTACTGTGTCAAGTTTCAAGAAGCTAGCACAAACCGTGTTTGATTTAGAGTTCTAACTGCATCTGTCAATATAGGAGAAAACAGAGTGAAACCTATAATTTCTAACTGTTCCTGCAAACGAATGCTACAAACAAGAAGAACAAAACTTGGGCATCCACGTTTGATTGGTGTACTGATCAATTCTTGAAAGAATCATGAAGATTGGATGAAAAAATATATGTTGAGATTTCAGGAGACGGTAGTTTTTTGGAAGCTTAACAACGCCTTTCATTGAAAGTGTTATTCGCCAGTCTCTGCTTAAGGCTACATCAAGAGGAAACAAACCATAGAGATAGAACGTAGAACTACTTTATTGTGTCAAGTTTCAAGAAGCTAGCACAAACCATGTTTGATTTAGAGTTCGAACTGCATCTGTCAATATAGGAGAAAACAGAGTGAAAACTAAAAATTCAAACTGTTACGGCAAACGAATGCTTCAAGCTAGGAGAACGGAACTTGAACATCCACGTTTAATTGGTGTACTACTCATTACTTGACATTATCATGAAGGTCGGAAAAAAAAATATGTTGAGATTTCAGGAGCCTGTAGTATTTTGGCAGCCTAACAACGCCTTTCATTGAATGTGTCTTTCGTCAGTCTCTGCTTAGGTCTACATCCAGAGGAAACAAAAAATAAAAATAGAATGTAGAACTACTTTACTGTTTCAAGTTTCAAGAAGCTAGCACAAACCCTGTTTGATTTAGAGTTCGAACTACATTTGTCAATATAGGAGAAAACAGAGTGAAACCTAAAAATTCAAACTGTTACTCCAAAAGAATGCTTCAATCTAGGAGAACTAAACTTTGGCATCCAAGTGGGATTGGTGTACTGATCATTACTTGAAAGTATCATGAAGATTGGATGAAAAAATATATGTTGAGATTTCAGGAGACTCTAGTGTGTTGGAAGTTTGGCAACCCCTTTCAGTATAAGTGTTATTCGCCAGTCCCAGCTTTAGGATACAAGAGGAAACAATCCTTAGAGATAGAACGTAGAACTACTTTATTGTGTCAAGTTTCAAGAAGCTAGCACAAACCGTGTTTGATTTAGAGTTCTAACTGCATCTGTCAATATAGGAGAAAACAGAGTGAAACCTATAATTTCTAACTGTTCCTGCAAACGAATGCTACAACCTAGAAGAACAAAACTTGAGCATCCACGTTTGATTGGTGTACTGATCAATACTTGAAAGAATCATGAAGATTGGATGAAAAAATGTATGTTGAGATTTCAGGAGACGGTAGTTTTTTGGAAGCTTAACAACGCCTTTCATTGAAAGTGTTATTCGCCAGTCTCTGCTTAAGGCTACATCAAGAGGAAACAAACCTTAGAGATAGAACGTAGAACTACTTTATTTTGTCAAGTTTCAAGAAGCTAGCACAAACCATGTTTGATTTAGAGTTCGAACTGCATCTGTCAATATAGGAGAAAACAGAGTGAAAACTAAAAATTCAAACTGTTACTGCAAACGAATGCTTCAACCTAGGAGAACGAAACTTGAACATCCACGTTTTATTGGTGTACTGCTCATTACTTGAAATGATCATGAAGGTCGCAAAAAAAAATATGTTGAGATTTCAGGAGACTGTAATATTTTGACAGCCTAACAACGCCTTTCATTGAATGTGTCTTTTGAGTCTCTGCTTAGGTCTATATCCAGAGGAAACAAAAAATAAAAATAGAATGTAGAACTACTTTACTGTTTCAAGTTTCAAGAAGCTAGCACAAACCCTGTTTGATTTAGAGTTCGAACTACATTTGTCAATATAGGAGAAAACAGAGTGAAACCTAAAAATTCAAACTGTTACTCCAAAAGAATGCTTCAATCTAGGAGAACTAAATTTGGCATCCAAGTGGGATTGGTGTACTGATCATTACTTGAAAGTATCATGAAGATTGGATGAAAAAATATATGTTGAGATTTCAGGAGACTTTAGTGTGTTGGAAGTTTGGCAACCCTTTTCAGTATAAGTGTTATTCGCCAGTCCCAGCTTTAGGATACTAGAGGAAACAAACCTTAGAGATAGAACGTAGAACTACTTTATTGTGTCAAGTTTCAAGATGCTAGCACAAACCGTGTTTGATTTAGAGTTCTAACTGCATCTGTCAATATAGGAGAAAACAGAGTGAAACCTATAATTTCTAACTGTTCCTGCAAACGAATGCTACAACCTAGAAGAACAAAACTTGGGCATCCACGTTTGATTGGTGTACTGATCAATACTTGAAAGAATCATGAAGATTGAATGAAAAAATATATGTTGAGATTTCAGGAGACGGTAGTTTTTTGGAAGCTTAACAACACCTTTCATTGAAAGTGTTATTCGCCAGTCTCTGCTTAAGGCTACATCAAGAGGAAAAAAACCTTAGAGATAGAACGTAGAACTACTTTATTGTGGCAAGTTTCAAGAAGCTAGCACAAACCATGTTTGATTTAGAGTTCGAACTGCATCTGTCAATATAGGAGAAAACAGAGTGAAAACTAAAAATTCAAACTGTTACTGCAAACGAATGCTTCAACCTAGGAGAACGAAACTTGAACATCCACGTTTTATTGGTGTACTGCTCATTACTTGAAATTATCATGAAGGTCGGAAAAAAAATATGTTGAGATTTCAGGAGACTGTAGTATTTTGACAGGCTAACAACGCCTTTCATTGAATGTGTCTTTTGAGTCTCTGCTTAGGTCTACATCCAGAGGAAACAAAAAATAAAAATAGAATGTAGAGCTACTTTACTGTTTCAAGTTTCAAGAAGCTAGCACAAACCGTGCTTGATTTAGAGTTCGAACTACATTTGTCAATATAGGAGAAAACAGAGTGAAACCTAAAAATTCAAACTGTTACTCCAAAAGAATGCTTCAATCTAGGAGAACTAAACTTTGGCATCCAAGTGGGATTGGTGTACTGATCATTACTTGAAAGTATCATGAAGATTGGATGAAAAAATATATGTTGAGATTTCAGGAGACTCTAGTGTGTTGGAAGTTTGGCAACCCCTTTCAGTATAAGTGTTATTCGCCAGTCCCAGCTTTAGGATACAAGAGGAAACAAACCTTAGAGATAGAACGTAGAACTACTTTATTGTGTCAAGTTTCAAGAAGGTAGCAGAAACCGTGTTTGATTTAGAGTTCTAACTGCATCTGTCAATATAGGAGAAAACAGAGTGAAACCTATAATTTCTAACTGTTCCTGCAATCGAATGCTACAACCTAGAAGAACAAAACTTGGGCATCCACGTTTGATTGGTGTACTGATCAATACTTGAAAGAATCATGAAGATTGGATGAAAAAATATATGTTGAGATTTAAGGAGATGGTAGTTTTTTGGAAGCTTAACAACGCCTTTCTTTGAAAGTGTTATTCGCCAGTCTCTGCTTAAGGCTACATCAAGACGAAACAAACCTTAGAGATAGAACGTAGAACTACTTTATTGTGTCAAGTTTCAAGAAGCTAGCACAAACCATGTTTGATTTAGAGTTCGAACTGCATCTGTCAATATAGGAGAAAACAGAGTGAAAACTAAAAATTCAAACTGTTACTGCAAACGAATGCTTCAACCTAGGAGAACGAAACTTGAACATCCACGTTTTATTGGTGTACTGCTCATTACTTGAAATTATCATGAAGGTCGGAAAAAAAAATATGTTGAGATTTCAGGAGACTGTAGTATTTTGACAGCCTAACAACGCCTTTCATTGAATGTGTCTTTTGAGTCTCTGCTTAGGTCTATATCCAGAGGAAACAAAAAATAAAAATAGAATGTAGAACTACTTTACTGTTTCAAGTTTCAAGAAGCTAGCACAAACCCTGTTTGATTTAGAGTTCGAACTACATTTGTCAATATAGGAGAAAACAGAGTGAAACCTAAAAATTCAAACTGTTACTCCAAAAGAATGCTTCAATCTAGGAGAACTAAATTTGGCATCCAAGTGGGATTGGTGTACTGATCATTACTTGAAAGTATCATGAAGATTGGATGAAAAAATATATGTTGAGATTTCAGGAGACTTTAGTGTGTTGGAAGTTTGGCAACCCCTTTCAGTATAAGTGTTATTCGCCAGTCCCAGCTTTAGGATACTAGAGGAAACAAACCTTAGAGATAGAACGTAGAACTACTTTATTGTGTCAAGTTTCAGGATGCTAGCACAAACCGTGTTTGATTTAGAGTTCTAACTGCATCTGTCAATATAGGAGAAAACAGAGTGAAACCTATAATTTCTAACTGTTCCTGAAAACGAATGCTACAACCTAGAAGAACAAAACTTGGGCATCCATGTTTGATTGGTGTACTGATCAATACTTGAAAGAATCATGAAGATTGGATGAAAAAATATATGTTGAGATTTCAGGAGACGGTAGTTTTTTGGAAGCTTAACAACGATTTTCATTGAAAGTGTTATTCGCCAGTCTCTGCTTAAGGCTACATCACGAGGAAACAAACCTTAGAGATAGAACGTAGAACTACTTTATTGTGTCAAGTTTCAAGAAGCTAGCACAAACCATGTTTGATTTAGAGTTCAAACTGCATCTGTCAATATAGGAGAAAACAGAGTGAAAACTAAAAATTCAAACTGTTACTGCAAACGAATGCTTCAACCTAGGAGAACGGAACTTGAACATCCACGTTTTATTGGTGTACTGCTCATTACTTGATATTATCATGAAGGTCGGAAAAAAAAAAATATGTTGACATTTCAGGAGCCTGTAGTATTTTGGCAGCCTAACAATGCCTTTCTTTGAATGTGTCTTTCGTCAGTCTCTGCTTAGGTCTACATCCAGAGGAAACGAAAAATAAAAATAGAATGTAGAACTACTTTACTGTTTCAAGTTTCAAGAAGCTAGCACAAACCGTGTTTGATTTAGAGTTCGAACTACATTTGTCAATATAGGAGAAAACAGAGTGAAACCTATAATTTCTAACTGTTCCTGCAAACGAATGCTACAACCTAGAAGAACAAAACTTGGGCATCCACGTTTGATTGGTGTACTGATCAATACTTGAAAGAATCATGAAGATTGAATGAAAAAATATATGTTGAGATTTCAGGAGACGGTAGTTTTTTGGAAGCTTAACAACGCCTTTCATTGAAAGTGTTATTCGCCAGTCTCTGCTTAAGGCTACATCAAGAGGAAACAAACCTTAGAGATAGAACGTAGAACTACTTTACTGTGTCAAGTTTCAAGAAGCTGGCACAAACCATGTTTGATTTAGAGTTCGAACTGCATCTATCAATATAGGAGAAAACAGAGTGAAAACTAAAAATTCAAACTGTTACTGCAAACGAATGCTTCAACCTAGGAGAACGAAACTTGAACATCCACGTTTTATTGGTGTACTGCTGATTACATGAAATTATCATGAAGGTCGGAAAAAAAATATGTTGAGATTTCAGGAGACTGTAGTATTTTGGCAGCCTAACAACGCCTTTCATTGAATGTGTCTTTCGTCAGTCTCTGCTTAGGTCTACATCCAGAGGAAACAAAAAATAAAAATAGAATGTAGAACTACTTTACTGTTTCAAGTTTCAAGAAGCTAGCACAAACCGTGTTTGATTTAGAGTTCGAACTGCATCTGTCAATATAGGGGAAAACAGAGTGAAATCTAAAAATTCAAACTGTTACTCCAAAAGAATGCTTCAATCTAGGAGAACTAAACTTTGGCATCCAAGTGGGATTGGTGTACTGATCATTACTTGAAAGTATCATGAAGATTGGATGAAAAAGTATATGTTGAGATTTCAGGAGACTCTAGTGTGTTGGAAGTTTGGCAACCCCTTTCAGTATAAGTGTTATTCGCCAGTACCAGCTTTAGGATACAAGAGGAAACAAACCTTAGAGATAGAACGTAGAACTACTTTATTGTGTCAAGTTTCAAGAAGCTAGCACAAACCGTGTTTGATTTAGAGTTCTAACTGCATCTGTCAATATAGGAGAAAACAGAGTGAAACCTATAATTTCTAACTGTTCCTGCAAACGAATGCTACAACCTAGAAGAACAAACTTGGGCATCCACGTTTGATTGGTGTACTCATCAATACTTAAAAGAATCATGAAGATTGGATGAAAAAATGTATGTTGAGATTTCAGGAGACGGTAGTTTTTTTGGAAGCTTAACAACGCCTTTCATTGAAAGTGTTATTCGCCAGTCTCTGCTTAAGGCTACATCAAGAGGAAACAAACCATAGAGATAGAACGTAGAACTACTTTATTGTGTCAAGTTTCAAGAAGCTAGCACAAACCATGTTTGATTTAGAGTTCGACCTGCATCTGTCAATATAGGAGAAAACAGAGTGAAAACTAAAAATTCAAACTGTTACTGCAAACGAATGCTTCAACCTAGGAGAACGAAACTTGAACATAAAGGTTTTATTGGTGTACTGCTGATTACATGAAATTATCATGAAGGTCGGAAAAAAAAATATTATGATAATTCAGGAGACTGTAGTATTTTGGGAGCCTAACAATGCCTTTCATTGAATGTGTCTTTCGTCAGTCTCTGCTTAGGTCTACATCCAGAGGAAACAAAAAATAAAAATAGAATGTAGAACTACTTTACTGTTTCAAGTTTCAAGAAGCTAGCACAAACCGTGTTTGATTTAGAGTTCGAACTACATTTGTCAATATAGGAGAAAACAGAGTGAAACCTCAAAATTCAAACTGTTACTCCAAAAGAATGCTTCAATCTAGGAGAACTAAACTTTGTCATCCAAGTGGGATTGGTGTACTGATCATTACTTGAAAGTATCATGAAGATTGGATGAAAAAGTATATGTTGAGATTTCAGGAGACTCTAGTGTGTTGGAAGTCTGGCAACCCCTTTCAGTATAAGTGTTATTCGCCAGTCCCAGCTTTAGGATACAAGAGGAAACAAACCTTAGAGATAGAACGTAGAACTACTTTATTGTGTCAAGTTTCAAGAAGCTAGCACAAACCGTGTTTGATTTAGAGTTCTAACTGCATTGTCAATATAGGAGAAAACAGAGTGAAACCTACCATTTCTAACTGTTCCTGCAAACGAATGCTACAACCTAGAAGAACAAAACTTGGGCATCCACGTTTGATTGGTGTACTGATCAATACTTAAAAGAATCATGAAGATTGGATGAAAAAATATATGTTGAGATTTCAGGAGACGGTAGTTTTTTGGAAGCTTAACAACGCCTTTCATTGAAAGTGTTATTCGCCAGTCTCTGCTTAAGGCTACATCAAGAGGAAACAAACCTTAGAGATAGAACGTAGAACTACTTTACTGTGTCAAGTTTCAAGAAGCTGGCACAAACCATGTTTGATTTAGAGTTCGAACTGCATCTATCAATATAGGAGAAAAGAGAGTGAAAACTAAAAATTCAAACTGTTACTGCAAACGAATGCTTCAACCTAGGAGAACGAAACTTGAACATCCACGTTTTATTGGTGTACTGCTGATTACATGAAATTATCATGAAGGTCGGAAAAAAAAATATGTTGAGATTTCAGGAGACTGTAGTATTTTGGCAGCCTAACAACGCCTTTCATTGAATGTGTCTTTCGTCAGTCTCTGCTTAGGTCTACATCCAGAGGAAACAAAAAATAAAAATAGAATGTAGAACTACTTTACTGTTTCAAGTTTCAAGAAGCTAGCACAAACCGTGTTTGATTTAGAGTTCGAACTGCATCTGTCAATATAGGGGAAAACAGAGTGAAACCTAAAAATTTCAAACTGTTACTCCAAAAGAAATGCTTCAATCTAGGAGAACTAAACTTTGGCATCCAAGTGGGATTGGTGTACTGATCATTACTTGAAAGTATCATGAAGATTGGATGAAAAAGTATATGTTGAGATTTCAGGAGACTCTAGTGTGTTGGAAGTTTGGCAACCCCTTTCAGTATAAGTGTTATTCGCCAGTACCAGCTTTAGGATACAAGAGGAAACAAACCTTAGAGATAGAGCGTAGAACTACTTTATTGTGTCAAGTTTCAAGAAGCTAGCACAAACCGTGTTTGATTTAGAGTTCTAACTGCATCTGTCAATATAGGAGAAAACAGAGTGAAACCTATAATTTCTAACTGTTCCTGCAAACGAATGCTACAACCTAGAAGAACAAACTTGGGCATCCACGTTTGATTGGTGTACTCATCAATACTTAAAAGAATCATGAAGATTGGATGAAAAAATGTATGTTGAGATTTCAGGAGACGGTAGTTTTTTGGAAGCTTAACAACGCCTTTCATTGAAAGTGTTATTCGCCAGTCTCTGCTTAAGGCTACATCAAGAGGAAACAAACCATAGAGATAGAACGTAGAACTACTTTATTGTGTCAAGTTTCAAGAAGCTAGCACAAACCATGTTTGATTTAGAGTTCGACCTGCATCTGTCAATATAAGAGAAAACAGAGTGAAAACTAAAAATTCAAACTGTTACTGCAAACGAATGCTTCAACCTAGGAGAACGAAACTTGAACATAAACGTTTTATTGGTGAACTGCTGATTACATGAAATTATCATGAAGGTCGGAAAAAAAAATATTATGATAATTCAGGAGACTGTAGTATTTTGGGAGCCTAACAATGCCTTTCATTGAATGTGTCTTTCGTCAGTCTCTGCTTAGGTCTACATCCAGAGGAAACAAAAAATAAAAATAGAATGTAGAACTACTTTACTGTTTCAAGTTTCAAGAAGCTAGCACAAACCGTGTTTGATTTAGAGTTCGAACTACATTTGTCAATATAGGAGAAAACAGAGTGAAACCTCAAAATTCAAACTGTTACTCCAAAAGAATGCTTCAATCTAGGAGAACTAAACTTTGTCATCCAAGTGGGATTGGTGTACTGATCATTACTTGAAAGTATCATGAAGATTGGATGAAAAAGTATATGTTGAGATTTCAGGAGACTCTAGTGTGTTGGAAGTCTGGCAACCCCTTTCAGTATAAGTGTTATTCGCCAGTCCCAGCTTTAGGATACAAGAGGAAACAAACCTTAGAGATAGAACGTAGAACTACTTTATTGTGTCAAGTTTCAAGAAGCTAGCACAAACCGTGTTTGATTTAGAGTTCTAACTGCATCTGTCAATATAGGAGAAAACAGAGTGAAACCTACAATTTCTAACTGTTCCTGCAAACGAATGCTACAACCTAGAAGAACAAAACTTGGGCATCCACGTTTGATTGGTGTACTGATCAATACTTAAAAGAATCATGAAGATTGGATGAAAAAATATATGTTGAGATTTCAGGAGACGGTAGTTTTTTGGAAGCTTAACAACGCCTTTCATTGAAAGTGTTATTCGCCAGTCTCTGCTTAAGGCTACATCAAGAGGAAACAAACCTTAGAGATAGAACGTAGAACTACTTTACTGTGTCAAGTTTCAAGAAGCTGGCACAAACCATGTTTGATTTAGAGTTCGAACTGCATCTATCAATATAGGAGAAAACAGAGTGAAAACTAAAAATTCAAACTGTTACTGCAAACGAATGCTTCAACCTAGGAGAACGAAACTTGAACATCCACGTTTTATTGGTGTACTGCTGATTACATGAAATTATCATGAAGGTCGGAAAAAAAAATATGTTGAGATTTCAGGAGACTGTAGTATTTTGGCAGCCTAACAACGCCTTTCATTGAATGTGTCTTTCGTCAGTCTCTGCTTAGGTCTACATCCAGAGGAAACAAAAAATAAAAATAGAATGTAGAACTACTTTACTGTTTCAAGTTTCAAGAAGCTAGCACAAACCGTGTTTGATTTAGAGTTCGAACTGCATCTGTCAATATAGGGGAAAACAGAGTGAAACCTAAAAATTCAAACTGTTACTCCAAAAGAATGCTTCAATCTAGGAGAACTAAACTTTGGCATCCAAGTGGGATTGGTGTACTGATCATTACTTGAAAGTATCATGAAGATTGGATGAAAAAGTATATGTTGAGATTTCAGGAGACTCTAGTGTGTTGGAAGTTTGGCAACCCCATTCAGTATAAGTGTTATTCGCCAGTCCCAGCTTTAGGATACAAGAGGAAACAAACCTTAGAGATAGAACGTAGAACTACTTTATTGTGTCAAGTTTCAAGAAGCTAGCACAAAACTGTGTTTGATTTAGAGTTCTAACTGCATCTGTCAATATAGGAGAAAACAGAGTGAAACCTATAATTTCTAACTGTTCCTGCAAACGAATGCTACAACCTAGAAGAACAAACTTGGGCATCCACGTTTGATTGGTGTACTCATCAATACTTAAAGGAATCATGAAGATTGGATGAAAAAATGTATGTTGAGATTTCAGGAGACGGTAGTTTTTTGGAAGCTTAACAACGCCTTTCATTTAAAGTGTTATTCGCCAGTCTCTGCTTAAGGCTACATCAAGAGGAAACAAACCATAGAGATAGAACGTAGAACTACTTTATTGTGTCAAGTTTCAAGAAGCTAGCACAAACCATGTTTGATTTAGAGTTCGAACTGCATCTGTCAATATAGGAGAAAACAGAGTGAAAACTAAAAATTCAAACTGTTACTGCAAACGAATGCTTCAACCTAGGAGAACGAAACTTGAACATAAACGTTTTATTGGTGTACTGCTGATTACATGAAATTATCATGAAGGTCGGAAAAAAAATATTATGATAATTCAGGAGACTGTAGTATTTTGGGAGCCTAACAATGCCTTTCATTGAATGTGTCTTTCGTCAGTCTCTGCTTAGGTCTACATCCAGAGGAAACAAAAAATAAAAATAGAATGTAGAACTACTTTACTGTTTCAAGTTTCAAGAAGCTAGCACAAACCGTGTTTGATTTAGAGTTCGAATTACATTTGTCAATATAGGAGAAAACAGAGTGAAACCTCAAAATTCAAACTGTTACTCCAAAAGAATGCTTCAATGTAGGAGAACTAAACTTTGGCATCCAAGTGGGATTGGTGTACTGATCATTACTTGAAAGTATCATGAAGATTGGATGAAAAAGTATATGTTGAGATTTCAGGAGACTCTAGTGTGTTGGAAGTCTGGCAACCCCTTTCAGTATAAGTGTTATTCGCCAGTCCCAGCTTTAGGATACAAGAGGAAACAAACCTTAGAGATAGAACGTAGAACTACTTTATTGTGTCAAGTTTCAAGAAGCTAGCACAAACCGTGTTTGATTTAGAGTTCTAACTGCATTGTCAATATAGGAGAAAACAGAGTGAAACCTACAATTTCTAACTGTTCCTGCAAACGAATGCTACAACCTAGAAGAACAAAACTTGGGCATCCACGTTTGATTGGGGTACTGATCAATACTTGAAAGAATCATGAAGATTGGATGAAAAAATATATGTTGAGATTTCAGGAGACGGTAGTTTTTTGGAAGCTTAACAACGCCTTTCATTGAAAGTGTTATTCGCCAGTCTCTGCTTAAGGCTACATCAAGAGGAAACAAACCTTAGAGATAGAACGTAGAACTACTTTACTGTGTCAAGTTTCAAGAAGCTGGCACAACCCATGTTTGATTTAGAGTTCGAACTGCATCTATCAATATAGGAGAAAACAGAGTGAAAACTAAAAATTCAAACTGTTACTGCAAACGAATGCTTCAACCTAGGAGAACGAAACTTGAACATCCACGTTTTATTGGTGTACTGCTGATTACATGAAATTATCATGAAGGTCGGAAAAAAAATATGTTGAGATTTCAGGAGACTGTAGTATTTTGGCAGCCTAACAACGCCTTTCATTGAATGTGTCTTTCGTCAGTCTCTGCTTAGGTCTACATCCAGAGGAAACAAAAAATAAAAATAGAATGTAGAACTACTTTACTGTTTCAAGTTTCAAGAAGCTAGCACAAACCGTGTTTGATTTAGAGTTCGAACTACATTTGTCAATATAGGAGAAAACAGAGTGAAACCTAAAAATTCAAACTGTTACTCCAAAAGAATGCTTCAATCTAGGAGAACTAAACTTTGGCATCCAAGTGGGATTGGTGTACTGATCATTACTTGAAAGTATCATGAAGATTGGATGAAAAAATATATGTTGAGATTTCAGGAGACTCTAGTGTGTTGGAAGTTTAGCAACCCCTTTCAGTATAAGTGTTATTCGCCAGTCCCAGCTTTAGGATACAGAGGAAACAAACCTTAGAGATAGAACGTAGAACTACTTTATTGTGTCAAGTTTCAAGAAGCTAGCACAAACCGTGTTTGATTTAGAGTTCTAACTGCATTGTCAATATAGGAGAAAACAGAGTGAAACCTACAATTTCTAACTGTTCCTGCAAACGAATGCTACAACCTAGAAGAACAAAACTTGGGCATCCACGTTTGATTGGTGTACTGATCAATACTTGAAAGAATCATGAAGATTGGATGAAAAAATATATGTTGAGATTTCAGGAGACCGTAGTTTTTTGGAAGCTTAACAAAGCCTTTCATTAAAAGTGTTATTCGCCAGTCTCCGCTTAAGGCTACATCAAGAGAAAACAAATCTTAGAGATAGAACGTAGAACTACTTTATTGTGTCAAGTTTCAAGAAGCTACCACAAACCGTGTTTGATTTAGAGTTCGAACTGCATCTGTCAATATAGGAAAAAACAGAGTGAAAACTAAAAATTCAAACGGTTACTGCAAACGAATGCTTCAAGCTAGGAGAACGAAACTGGAACATCCACGTTTTATTGGTGTACTTCTGATTACATGAAATTATCATGAAGTTCGGAAAAAAAAATATGTTGAGATTTCAGGAGACAGTAGTATTTTGGCAGCCTAACAACGCCTTTCATTGAATGTGTCTTTCGTCAGTCTCTGCTTAGGTCTACATCCAGAGGAAACAAAAAATAAAAATAGAATGTAGAACTACCTTACTGTTTCAAGTTTCAAGAAGCTAGCACAAACCGTGTTTGATTTAGTGTTCGAACTACATTTGTCAATATAGGAGAAAACAGAGTGAAACCTAAAAATTCAAACTGTTACTCCAAAAGAATGCTTCAATCTAGGAGAACTAAACTTTGGCATCCAAGTGGGATTGGTGTACTGATCATTATTGAAAGTATCATGAAGTTTGGATGAAAAAATATATGTTGAGATTTCAGGAGACTCTAGTTTGTTGGAAGTTTGGCAACCCCTTTCAGTATAAGTGTTATTTGCCAGTCCCAGCGTTAGGATA
>NW_027511712.1:0-22187 GCF_048772815.1 Callospermophilus lateralis
CAAGATTGGGTGAAAAAATGTTTGCCGAGATTTAAGAAAACCAGTACGTTTGGACGCTTGGCACACCTTTCCAATGAAAGTGTATTTAGGCAGTCTCTAGGTAGGGCTGCTTCAAGAGGAAACAAACCATAGAGACAGAACCTAAAACTACTTTATTTTGTGAAATTTCAAAGAGCTAGCACAAACCGTGTTTCATTTAGAGTTCCAAACACATCTATCTATTTAGGAGAAAACAGAGTGAAACCTAAAAATTCAAACTCTTACTGGAAACGAACGCTTCAACCTAGAAGAGTGAAAATTGGGCAGCCAAGTGGACTTAGTGAACTGATCACTATCACAGAGAATCATCCAGATTTTTGTGAAAAAATGTGTGCCGAGATTTAAGAAAACCAGTACTTTTGGACGCTTGGCACACCTTTCCAATGAAAATGTCTTTAGGCAGTCTCTGCCCAGGGCTGCTTCAAGAGGAAACAAACCATAGAGACAGAACTTAGAACTACTTTTTTTTCACTTTTCAAAAATCTAGCACCTACCGTGTTTCATTTAGAGTTCCCAACACATCTAACTATATAGTAGAAAACAGAGTGAAACCTAAAAATTCAGACTCTTACTGGAAACGAACGCTTCAACCTAGAACAGTGAAAATTGGGCAGCCAGGTGGGCTTAGTGAACTGATCATTACCACAATGTCTCATCAAGATTGGGTGAAAAAATGTTTTCCGAGATTTAAGAAAACCAGTACGTTTGGACGCTTGGCACACCTTTCCAATGAAAGTGTATTTAGGCAGTCTCTAGGTAGGGCTGCTTCAAGAGGAAACAAACCATAGAGACAGAACCTAAAACTACTTTATTTTGTCAAATTTCAAAGAGCTAGCACAAACCGTGTTTCATTTAGAGTTCCCAACACATCTATCTATATAGGAGAAAACAGAGTGAAATCTAAAATTTCAAACTCTTACTGGAAACGAACGCTTCAACCTAGAATAGTTAAAATTGGGCAGCCAAGTGGACTTAGTGAACTGGTCATTACCACAGAGAATCATCAACATTGGGTGAAAAAATGTTTGCCGAGATTTCAGAAAACCAGTACTTTTGGACGCTTGGCACACCTTTCCAATGAAAGTGTATTTAGGCATTCTCTAGTTAGGGCTGCTTCAAGAGGAAACAAACCATAGAGACAGAACCTAAAACTACTTTATTTTGTCAATTTTCAAAGATCTAGCACAAACCGTGTTTCATTTAGAGTTCCCAACACATCTATCTATAAAGGAGAAAACAGAGTGAAACCTAAAAATTCAAACTCTTTCTGGAAACGAACGCTTCAACCTAGAAGAGTGAAAATTGGGCAGCCAAGAGGGCTTAGTGAACTGATCACTACCACAGAGAATCATCAAGATTGGGTGAAAAAATGTTTGCCGAGATTTCAGAAAAACAGTACTTTTGGACGCTTGGCACACCTTTCCAATGAAAGTGTATTTAGGCAGTCTCCAGTTAGGGCTGCTTCAAGAGGAAACAAACCATAGAGACAGAACCTAAAACTACTTTATTTTGTCAATTATCAAAGAGCTAGCACAAACCGTGTTTCATTTAGAGTTCCCAACACATCTATCTATATAGGAGAAAACAGAGTGAAACCTAAAAATCCAAACTCTTACTGGAAACGAACTCTTCAACCGAGAAGAGTGAAAATTGGGCAGCCAAGTGGGCTTAGTGAACTGATCATTACCACAATGTCTCATCAAGATTGGGTGAAAATATGTTTGCCGAGATTTAAGAAAACCAGTACTTTTTTACGCTTGGCACACCTTTCCAATGAAAATGTCTTTAGGCAGTCTCTGGTTAGGGCTGCTTAAAGAGGAAACAAACCATAGAGACAGAACTTAGAACTACTTTATTTTGTCAATTTTCAAAGAGCTAGCACAAACCGTGTTTCATTTAGAGTTCCCAACACATCTATCTATATAGGAGAAAACAGAGTGATACCTAAAAATTCAAACTCTTACTGGAAACGAACGCTTCAACGTAGAAGAGTGATATTGGGCAGCCAAGTGGACTTAGTGAACTGATCACTACCACAGAGAATCATCAAGATTGGGTGAAAACATGTTTGCCGAGATTTCAGAAAACCAGTACGTTTGGACGCTTGGCACACCTTTCCAATGAAAGTGTATTTAGGCAGTCTCTAGGTAGGGTTGCTTCAAGAGGACACAAACCATAGAGACAGAAACTAAAACTACTTTATTTTGTCAAATTTCAAAGAGCTAGCACAAACCGTGTTTCCTTTAGAGTTCCAAACACATCTATCTATATAGGAGAAAACAGAGTGAAACCTAAAAATTCAAACTCTTACTGGAAACGAACGCTTCAACCTAGAAGAGTGAAAATTGGGCACCCAAGTGGACATAGTGAACTGATCACTACCACAGAGAATCATCCAGATTGGGTGAAAAAATGTTTGCCGAGATTTCAGAAAACCAGTACTTTTGGACGCTTGGCACACCTTTCCAATGAAAATATCTTTTGGCAGTCTCTACCTAGGGCTGCTTCAAGAAGAAACAAACCATAGAGACAGAACTTAGAGCTACTTTTTTTTTCAATTTTCAAAGAGATAGCTCAAACCGTGTTTCATTTGGAGTTCCCAACACATCTATCTATATAGGAGAAAACAGAGTGAAACCTAAAAATTCAAACTCTTACTGTAAACGAACGCTTCAACGTAGGAGAGTGAAAATTGGGCAGCCAAGTGGACTTAGTGAACTGATCAATACCACAGAGAATCATCAAGATTGGGTGAAAAAATGTTTGCCGAGATTTAAGAAAACCAGTACGTTTGGACGCTTGGCACACCTTTCCAATGAAAGTGTATTTAGGCAGTCTCTAGGTAGGGCTGCTTCAAGAGGAAACAAACCATAGAGACAGAACCTAAAACTACTTTATTTTGTGAAATTTCAAAGAGCTAGCACAAACCGTGTTTCATTTAGAGTTCCAAACACATCTATCTATTTAGGAGAAAACAGAGTGAAACCTAAAAATTCAAACTCTTACTGGAAACGAACGCTTCAACCTAGAAGAGTGAAAATTGGGCAGCCAAGTGGACTTAGTGAACTGATCACTATCACAGAGAATCATCCAGATTTTTGTGAAAAAATGTGTGCCGAGATTTAAGAAAACCAGTACTTTTGGACGCTTGGCACACCTTTCCAATGAAAATGTCTTTAGGCAGTCTCTGCCCAGGGCTGCTTCAAGAGGAAACAAACCATAGAGACAGAACTTAGAACTACTTTTTTTTCACTTTTCAAAAATCTAGCACCTACCGTGTTTCATTTAGAGTTCCCAACACATCTAACTATATAGTAGAAAACAGAGTGAAACCTAAAAATTCAGACTCTTACTGGAAACGAACGCTTCAACCTAGAACAGTGAAAATTGGGCAGCCAGGTGGGCTTAGTGAACTGATCATTACCACAATGTCTCATCAAGATTGGGTGAAAAAATGTTTTCCGAGATTTAAGAAAACCAGTACGTTTGGACGCTTGGCACACCTTTCCAATGAAAGTGTATTTAGGCAGTCTCTAGGTAGGGCTGCTTCAAGAGGAAACAAACCATAGAGACAGAACCTAAAACTACTTTATTTTGTCAAATTTCAAAGAGCTAGCACAAACCGTGTTTCATTTAGAGTTCCCAACACATCTATCTATATAGGAGAAAACAGAGTGAAATCTAAAATTTCAAACTCTTACTGGAAACGAACGCTTCAACCTAGAATAGTTAAAATTGGGCAGCCAAGTGGACTTAGTGAACTGGTCATTACCACAGAGAATCATCAACATTGGGTGAAAAAATGTTTGCCGAGATTTCAGAAAACCAGTACTTTTGGACGCTTGGCACACCTTTCCAATGAAAGTGTATTTAGGCATTCTCTAGTTAGGGCTGCTTCAAGAGGAAACAAACCATAGAGACAGAACCTAAAACTACTTTATTTTGTCAATTTTCAAAGATCTAGCACAAACCGTGTTTCATTTAGAGTTCCCAACACATCTATCTATAAAGGAGAAAACAGAGTGAAACCTAAAAATTCAAACTCTTTCTGGAAACGAACGCTTCAACCTAGAAGAGTGAAAATTGGGCAGCCAAGAGGGCTTAGTGAACTGATCACTACCACAGAGAATCATCAAGATTGGGTGAAAAAATGTTTGCCGAGATTTCAGAAAAACAGTACTTTTGGACGCTTGGCACACCTTTCCAATGAAAGTGTATTTAGGCAGTCTCCAGTTAGGGCTGCTTCAAGAGGAAACAAACCATAGAGACAGAACCTAAAACTACTTTATTTTGTCAATTATCAAAGAGCTAGCACAAACCGTGTTTCATTTAGAGTTCCCAACACATCTATCTATATAGGAGAAAACAGAGTGAAACCTAAAAATCCAAACTCTTACTGGAAACGAACTCTTCAACCGAGAAGAGTGAAAATTGGGCAGCCAAGTGGGCTTAGTGAACTGATCATTACCACAATGTCTCATCAAGATTGGGTGAAAATATGTTTGCCGAGATTTAAGAAAACCAGTACTTTTTTACGCTTGGCACACCTTTCCAATGAAAATGTCTTTAGGCAGTCTCTGGTTAGGGCTGCTTAAAGAGGAAACAAACCATAGAGACAGAACTTAGAACTACTTTATTTTGTCAATTTTCAAAGAGCTAGCACAAACCGTGTTTCATTTAGAGTTCCCAACACATCTATCTATATAGGAGAAAACAGAGTGATACCTAAAAATTCAAACTCTTACTGGAAACGAACGCTTCAACGTAGAAGAGTGATATTGGGCAGCCAAGTGGACTTAGTGAACTGATCACTACCACAGAGAATCATCAAGATTGGGTGAAAATATGTTTGCCGAGATTTCAGAAAACCAGTACGTTTGGACGCTTGGCACACCTTTCCAATGAAAGTGTATTTAGGCAGTCTCTAGGTAGGGTTGCTTCAAGAGGACACAAACCATAGAGACAGAAACTAAAACTACTTTATTTTGTCAAATTTCAAAGAGCTAGCACAAACCGTGTTTCCTTTAGAGTTCCAAACACATCTATCTATATAGGAGAAAACAGAGTGAAACCTAAAAATTCAAACTCTTACTGGAAACGAACGCTTCAACCTAGAAGAGTGAAAATTGGGCACCCAAGTGGACATAGTGAACTGATCACTACCACAGAGAATCATCCAGATTGGGTGAAAAAATGTTTGCCGAGATTTCAGAAAACCAGTACTTTTGGACGCTTGGCACACCTTTCCAATGAAAATATCTTTTGGCAGTCTCTACCTAGGGCTGCTTCAAGAAGAAACAAACCATAGAGACAGAACTTAGAGCTACTTTTTTTTTCAATTTTCAAAGAGATAGCTCAAACCGTGTTTCATTTGGAGTTCCCAACACATCTATCTATATAGGAGAAAACAGAGTGAAACCTAAAAATTCAAACTCTTACTGTAAACGAACGCTTCAACGTAGGAGAGTGAAAATTGGGCAGCCAAGTGGACTTAGTGAACTGATCAATACCACAGAGAATCATCAAGATTGGGTGAAAAAATGTTTGCCGAGATTTAAGAAAACCAGTACGTTTGGACGCTTGGCACACCTTTCCAATGAAAGTGTATTTAGGCAGTCTCTAGGTAGGGCTGCTTCAAGAGGAAACAAACCATAGAGACAGAACCTAAAACTAATTTATTTTGTGAAATTTCAAAGAGCTAGCACAAACCGTGTTTCATTTAGAGTTCCAAACACATCTATCTATTTAGGAGAAAACAGAGTGAAACCTAAAAATTCAAACTCTTACTGGAAACGAACGCTTCAACCTAGAAGAGTGAAAATTGGGCAGCCAAGTGGACTTAGTGAACTGATCACTATCACAGAGAATCATCCAGATTTTTGTGAAAAAATGTGTGCCGAGATTTAAGAAAACCAGTACTTTTGGACGCTTGGCACACCTTTCCAATGAAAATGTCTTTAGGCAGTCTCTGCCCAGGGCTGCTTCAAGAGGAAACAAACCATAGAGACAGAACTTAGAACTACTTTTTTTTCACTTTTCAAAAATCTAGCACCTACCGTGTTTCATTTAGAGTTCCCAACACATCTAACTATATAGTAGAAAACAGAGTGAAACCTAAAAATTCAGACTCTTACTGGAAACGAACGCTTCAACCTAGAAGAGTGAAAATTGGGCAGCCAGGTGGGCTTAGTGAACTGATCATTACCACAATGTCTCATCAAGATTGGGTGAAAAAATGTTTTCCGAGATTTAAGAAAACCAGTACGTTTGGACGCTTGGCACACCTTTCCAATGAAAGTGTATTTAGGCAGTCTCTAGGTAGGGCTGCTTCAAGAGGAAACAAACCATAGAGACAGAACCTAAAACTACTTTATTTTGTCAAATTTCAAAGAGCTAGCACAAACCGTGTTTCATTTAGAGTTCCCAACACATCTATCTATATAGGAGAAAACAGAGTGAAATCTAAAATTTCAAACTCTTACTGGAAACGAACGCTTCAACCTAGAATAGTTAAAATTGGGCAGCCAAGTGGACTTAGTGAACTGGTCATTACCACAGAGAATCATCAACATTGGGTGAAAAAATGTTTGCCGAGATTTCAGAAAACCAGTACTTTTGGACGCTTGGCACACCTTTCCAATGAAAGTGTATTTAGGCATTCTCTAGTTAGGGCTGCTTCAAGAGGAAACAAACCATAGAGACAGAACCTAAAACTACTTTATTTTGTCAATTTTCAAAGATCTAGCACAAACCGTGTTTCATTTAGAGTTCCCAACACATCTATCTATAAAGGAGAAAACAGAGTGAAACCTAAAAATTCAAACTCTTTCTGGAAACGAACGCTTCAACCTAGAAGAGTGAAAATTGGGCAGCCAAGAGGGCTTAGTGAACTGATCACTACCACAGAGAATCATCAAGATTGGGTGAAAAAATGTTTGCCGAGATTTCAGAAAAACAGTACTTTTGGACGCTTGGCACACCTTTCCAATGAAAGTGTATTTAGGCAGTCTCCAGTTAGGGCTGCTTCAAGAGGAAACAAACCATAGAGACAGAACCTAAAACTACTTTATTTTGTCAATTATCAAAGAGCTAGCACAAACCGTGTTTCATTTAGAGTTCCCAACACATCTATCTATATAGGAGAAAACAGAGTGAAACCTAAAAATCCAAACTCTTACTGGAAACGAACTCTTCAACCGAGAAGAGTGAAAATTGGGCAGCCAAGTGGGCTTAGTGAACTGATCATTACCACAATGTCTCATCAAGATTGGGTGAAAATATGTTTGCCGAGATTTAAGAAAACCAGTACTTTTTTACGCTTGGCACACCTTTCCAATGAAAATGTCTTTAGGCAGTCTCTGGTTAGGGCTGCTTAAAGAGGAAACAAACCATAGAGACAGAACTTAGAACTACTTTATTTTGTCAATTTTCAAAGAGCTAGCACAAACCGTGTTTCATTTAGAGTTCCCAACACATCTATCTATATAGGAGAAAACAGAGTGATACCTAAAAATTCAAACTCTTACTGGAAACGAACGCTTCAACCTAGAAGAGTGATATTGGGCAGCCAAGTGGACTTAGTGAACTGATCACTACCACAGAGAATCATCAAGATTGGGTGAAAACATGTTTGCCGAGATTTCAGAAAACCAGTACGTTTGGACGCTTGGCACACCTTTCCAATGAAAGTGTATTTAGGCAGTCTCTAGGTAGGGTTGCTTCAAGAGGACACAAACCATAGAGACAGAAACTAAAACTACTTTATTTTGTCAAATTTCAAAGAGCTAGCACAAACCGTGTTTCCTTTAGAGTTCCAAACACATCTATCTATATAGGAGAAAACAGAGTGAAACCTAAAAATTCAAACTCTTACTGGAAACGAACGCTTCAACCTAGAAGAGTGAAAATTGGGCACCCAAGTGGACATAGTGAACTGATCACTACCACAGAGAATCATCCAGATTGGGTGAAAAAATGTTTGCCGAGATTTCAGAAAACCAGTACTTTTGGACGCTTGGCACACCTTTCCAATGAAAATATCTTTTGGCAGTCTCTACCTAGGGCTGCTTCAAGAAGAAACAAACCATAGAGACAGAACTTAGAGCTACTTTTTTTTTCAATTTTCAAAGAGATAGCTCAAACCGTGTTTCATTTGGAGTTCCCAACACATCTATCTATATAGGAGAAAACAGAGTGAAACCTAAAAATTCAAACTCTTACTGTAAACGAACGCTTCAACGTGGGAGAGTGAAAATTGGGCAGCCAAGTGGACTTAGTGAACTGATCAATACCACAGAGAATCATCAAGATTGGGTGAAAAAATGTTTGCCGAGATTTAAGAAAACCAGTACGTTTGGACGCTTGGCACACCTTTCCAATGAAAGTGTATTTAGGCAGTCTCTAGGTAGGGCTGCTTCAAGAGGAAACAAACCATAGAGACAGAACCTAAAACTACTTTATTTTGTGAAATTTCAAAGAGCTAGCACAAACCGTGTTTCATTTAGAGTTCCAAACACATCTATCTATTTAGGAGAAAACAGAGTGAAACCTAAAAATTCAAACTCTTACTGGAAACGAACGCTTCAACCTAGAAGAGTGAAAATTGGGCAGCCAAGTGGACTTAGTGAACTGATCACTATCACAGAGAATCATCCAGATTTTTGTGAAAAAAATGTGTGCCGAGATTTAAGAAAACCAGTACTTTTGGACGCTTGGCACACCTTTCCAATGAAAATGTCTTTAGGCAGTCTCTGCCCAGGGCTGCTTCAAGAGGAAACAAACCATAGAGACAGAACTTAGAACTACTTTTTTTTCACTTTTCAAAGATCTAGCACAAACCGTGTTTCATTTAGAGTTCCCAACACATCTATCTATAAAGGAGAAAACAGAGTGAAACCTAAAAATTCAAACTCTTTCTGGAAACGAACGCTTCAACCTAGAAGAGTGAAAATTGGGCAGCCAAGTGGACTTAGTGAACTGATCACTACCACAGAGAATCATCAAGATTGGGTGAAAAAATGTTTGCCGAGATTTCAGAAAAACAGTACTTTTGGACGCTTGGCACACCTTTCCAATGAAAGTGTATTTAGGCAGTCTCCAGTTAGGGCTGCTTCAAGAGGAAACAAACCATAGAGACAGAACCTAAAACTACTTTATTTTGTCAATTATCAAAGAGCTAGCACAAACCGTGTTTCATTTAGAGTTCCCAACACATCTATCTATATAGGAGAAAACAGAGTGAAACCTAAAAATCCAAACTCTTACTGGAAACGAACTCTTCAACCGAGAAGAGTGAAAATTGGGCAGCCAAGTGGGCTTAGTGAACTGATCATTACCACAATGTCTCATCAAGATTGGGTGAAAATATGTTTGCCGAGATTTAAGAAAACCAGTACTTTTTTACGCTTGGCACACCTTTCCAATGAAAATGCCTTTAGGCAATCTCTGGTTAGGGCTGCTTAAAGAGGAAACAAACCATAGAGACAGAACTTAGAACTACTTTATTTTGTCAATTTTCAAAGAGCTAGCACAAACCGTGTTTCATTTAGAGTTCCCAACACATCTATCTATATAGGAGAAAACAGAGTGATACCTAAAAATTCAAACTCTTACTGGAAACGAACGCTTCAACCTAGAAGAGTGATATTGGGCAGCCAAGTGGACTTAGTGAACTGATCACTACCACAGAGAATCATCAAGATTGGGTGAAAAAATGTTTGTTGAGATTTAAGAAATCCAGTACTTTTGGACGCTTGGCACACCTTTCCAATGAAAGTGTATTTAGGCAGTCTCTAGGTAGGGCTGCTTCAAGAAGAAACAAACCACAGAGACAGAACCTAAAACTACTTTATTTTTTCAAATTTCAAAGAGCTAGCACAATCCGTGTTTCATTTAGAGTTCCAAACACATCTATCTATATAGGAGAAAACAGAGTGAAACCTAAAAATTCAAACTCTTACTGGAAACGAACGCTTCAACCTAGAAGAGTGAAAATTGGGCAGCCAAGTGGCCTTAGTGAACTGATCACTAACACAGAGAATCATCCAGATTGGGTGAAAAAATGTTTGCCGAGATGTCAGAAAACCATTACTTTTGGACGCTTGGCACACCTTTCCAATGAAAATGTCTTTAGGCTGTCTCTGCCTAGGGCTGCTTCAAGAGGAAACAAACCATAGAGACAGAACTTAGAACAACTTTTTTTTTCAATTTTCAAAAAGCTAGCACCTACCGTGTTTCATTTAGAGTTCCCAACACATCTATCTATATAGGAGAAAACAGAGTGAAACCATATAAATTCAGACTCTTACTGGAAACGAACCCTTCAACCTAGAAGAGTGAAAATTGGGCAGCCAGGTGGGCTTAGTAAACTGATCATTACCACAATGTCTCATCAAGATTGTGTGAAAAAAGGTTTGCCGAGATTTCAGAAAACCAGTACTTTTGGACGCTTGGCACACCTTTCCAATAAAAATGTCTTTAGGCAGTCTCTGCTTAGGGCTACTTCAAGACTAAACAAACCTTAGAGACAGAACTTAGAACTACTTTATTTTGTCAATTTTCAAAGAGCTAGCACAAACCGTGTTTCATTTAGAGTTACCAATACATCTATCTATATAGGAGAAAACAGAGTGAAACCTAAAAATTCAAACTCTTACTGGAAATGAACGCTTCAACCTAGAAGAGTGAAATTTGGGCAGCCAAGTGGACTTAGTGAACTGGTCATTACCACAGAGAATCATCAAGATTGGGTGAAAAAATGTGTGCCGAGATTTCAGAAAACCAGTACTTTTGGACGCTTGGCACACCTTTGCAAAGAATATGTCTTTAGGCAGTCTCTTCTTAGGGCTGCTTCAAGAGGAAACAAACCTTAGAGACAGAACTTAGATCTACTTTATTTTGTCAATTTTCAAAGAGCTAGCACAAACCGTGTTTCATTTAGAGTTCCCAACACATCTATCTATATAGGAGAAAACAGAGTGAAACCTAAAAATTCAAACTCTTACTGGAAACGAACGCTTCAACCTAGAATAGTGACAATTGGGCAGCCAAGTGGACTTAGTGAACTGATCATTACCACAGAGAATCATCAAGATTGGGTGAAAAAACGTTTGCCGAGATTTAAGAAAACCAGTACTTTTGGACGCTTGGCACACCTTTCCAATGAATGTGTATTTAGGCAGTCTCTAGTTAGGGCTGCTTCACGAGGAAACAAACCACAGAGACAGAACCTAAAACTACTTTATTTTGTCAATTTTCAAAGAGCTAGCACAAACCATGTTTCATTTAGAGTTCCAAACGCATCTATCTGTATAGGAGAAAACAGAGTGAAACCTAAAAATTCAAACTCTTATTGGAAACGAACGCTTCAACCTAGAAGAGTGAAAATTGGGCAGCCAAGTGGACTTAGTGAACTGATCATTACCACAGAGAATCATCAAGATTGGGTGAAAAAATGTTTGCCGAGATTTAAAAAAACCAGTACGTTTGGAAGCTTGGCACACCTTTCCAATGAAAGTGTATTTAGGCAGTCTCTAGGTAGGGCTGCTTCAAGAGGAAAAAAACCATAGAGACAGAACCTAAAACTACTTTATTTTGTCAAATTTCAAAGAGCTAGCACAAACCGTTTTTCATTTAGAGTTCCCAACACATCTATCTATATAGGAGAAAACAGAGAGAAACCTAAAAATTCAAACTCTTACTGGAAACGAACGCATCAACCTAGAAGAGTGAAAATTGGGCCGCCAAGTGGACTTAGTGAACTGATCTATACCACAGAGAATCATCAAGATTGGGTGAAAAAATATTTGCCGAGATTTAAGAAAACCAGTACGTTTGGACGCTTGGCACACTTTTCCAATGAAAGTGTATTTAGGAAGGCTCTAGGTAGGGCTGCTTCAAGAGGAAACACACCATAGAGACAGAACCTAAAACAACTTTATTTTGTCAATTATCAAAGAGCTAGCACAAACCGTGTTTCATTTAGAGTACCCAACACATCTATCTGTATAGGAGAAAACAGAGTAAAACCTAAAAATTCAAACTCTTACTGGAAACGAACGCTTCAACCTAGAAGAGTGAAAATTGGGCAGCCAAGTGGGCTTAGTGAACTGATCATTACCACAATGTCTCATCAAGATTGGGTGAAAAAAGGTTTGCCGAGATTTCAGAAAACCAGTACTTTTGGACGCTTGGCACACCTTTCCAATGAAAATGTCTTTAGGCAGTCTTTCCTTAGGGCTGCTTCAAGAGGAAACAAATCTTAGAGACAGAACTTAGAACTACTTTATTTTCTCAATTTTCAAATACCTAGCACAAACCGTGTTTCATTTAGAGTTCCCAACACATCTATCTATATAGGAGAAAACAGAGTGATACCTAAAAATTGAAACTCTTACTGGAAACGAACACTTCAACCTAGAAGGGTGAAAATGTACAGCCAAGTGGACTTAGTGAACTGATCAATACCACAGAGAATCATCAAGATTGGGTGAAAATATGTTTGCCGAGATTTCAGAAAACCAGTACTTTTGGACGCTTGGCACACCTGTCCAATGAAAGTGTATTTAGGCAGTCTCTAGTTAGGGCTGCTTCAAGAGGAAACAAAACATAGAGACTGAACCTAAAACTACTTTATTTTGTCAATTATCAAAGAGCTAGCACAAACCGTGTTTCATTTAGAGTTCCCAACACATCTATCTATATAGGAGAAAACAGAGTGATACCTAAAAATTCAAACTCTTACTGGAAACGAACGCTTCAACATAGAAGAGTGAAAATTGGGCAGCCAAGTGGACTTAGTGAACTGATCACTACCACAGAGAATCATCAAGATTGGGTGAAAAAATGTTTGCCGAGATTTAAGAAAACCAGTACGTTTGGACGCTTGGCACACCTTTCCAATGAAAGTGTATTTAGGCAGTCTCTAGGTAGGGCTGCTTCAAGAGGAGACAAACCATAGAGACAGAAACTAAAACTACTTTATTTTGTCAAATTTCAAAGAGCTAGCACAAACCGTGTTTCCTTTAGAGTTCCAAACACATCTATCTATATAGGAGAAAACAGAGTGAAACCTAAAAATTCAAACTCTTACTGGAAACGAACGCGTCAACCTAGAAGAGTGAAAATTGGGCAGCCAAGTGGACATAGTGAACTGATCACTACCACAGAGAATCATCCAGATTGGGTGAAAAAATGCCGAGATTTAAGAAAACCAGTACTTTTTTACGCTTGGCACACCTTTCCAATGAAAATGTCTTTAGGCAGTCTCTACCTAGGGCTGCTACAAGAAGAAACAAACCATAGAGACAGAAATTAGAGCTACTTTTGTTTTCAATTTTCAAAGAGATAGCTCAAACCGTGTTTCATTTGGAGTTCCCAACACATCTATCTATATAGGAGAAAACAGAGTGAAACCTAAAAATTCAAACTCTTACTGTAAACGAACGCTTCAACGTAGGAGAGTGAAAATTGGGCAGCCAAGTGGACTTAGTGAACTGATCAATACCACAGAGAATCATCAAGATTGGGTGAAAAAATGTTTGCCGAGATTTCAGAAAACCAGTACTTTTGGACGCTTGGCACACCTTTCCAATGAAAGTGTATTTAGGCAGTCTCTAGTTAGGGCTGCTCAAGAGAAAACAAACCATAGATACAGAACCTAAAACTACTTTATTTTGTCAATTTTCAAAGATCTAGCACAAACCGAGTTTCATTTTGAGTTCCCAACACATCTATCTATATAAAAGAAAACAGAGTGAAACCTAAAAATTCAAACTCTTACTGAAAACGAACGCTTCAACCTAGAAGAGTGAAAATTGGGCAGCCAAGTGGACTTAGTGAACTGATCACTACCACAGAGAATCATCAAGATTGGGTGAAAAAATGTTTGCCAAGATTTAAGAAAACCAGTACGTTTGGACGCTTGGCACACCTTTACAATGAAAGTGTATTTAGGCAGTCTCTAGGTAGGGCTGCTTCAAGAGGAAACAAACCATAGAGACAGAACTTAGAACTACTTTATTTTGTCAACTTTCAAAGAGCTAGCACAAACCGTGTTTCATTTAGAGTTCCCAACACATCTATCTATATAGGAGAAAACAGAGTGAAACCTAAAAATTCAAACTCTTACTGGAAACGAACGCTTCAACCTAGAGTGTGAAAATTGGGCAGCCAAGTGGGCTTAGTGAACTGATCATTACCACAATGTCTCATCAAGATTGGGTGAAAAAAGGTTTGCCGAGATTTCAGAAAACCAGTACTTTTGGACGCTTGGCACACCTTTCCAATGAAAATGTCTTTAGGCAGTCTCTGCTTAGGGCTGCTTCAAGAGGAAACAAACCTTAGAGACAGAACTTAGAACTACTTTATTTTGTCAATTTTCAAAGAGCTAGCACAAACCGCGTTTCATTTAGAGTTCCCAACACATCTATCTATATAGGAGAAAACAGAGTGATACCTAAAAATTCAAACTCATACTGGAAACGAACGCTTCAACCTAGAAGGGTGAAAATGTGCAGCCAAGTGGACTGAGTGAACTGATCAATACCACAGAGAATCATCAAGATTGGGTGAAAAAATGTTTGCCGAGATTTCAGAAAACCAGTACGTTTGGACGCTTGGCACACCTTTCCAATGAAAGTGTATTTAGGCAGTCTCTAGGTAGGGCTGCTTCAAGAGGAGACAAACCATAGAGACAGAAACTAAAACTACTTTATTTTGTCAATTTTCAAAGAGCTAGCACAAACCGTTTTTCATTTAGAGTTCCCAACACATCTATCTATATAGGAGAAAACAGAGTGAAACCTAAAAATTCAAACTCTTACTGGAAACGAACGCTTCAACCTAGAGTGTGGAAATTGGGCAGCCAAGTGGGCTTAGTGAACTGATCATTACCACAATGTCTCATCAAGTTTGGGTGAAAAAAGGTTTGCCGAGATTTCAGAAAACCAGTACTTTTGGACGCTTGGCACACCTTTCCAATGAAAATGTCTTTAGGCAGTCTCTGCTTAGGGCTGCTTCAAGAGGAAACAAACCTTAGAGACAGAACTTAGAACTACTTTATTTTGTCAATTTTCAAAGAGCTAGCACAAACCGTGTTTCATTTAGAGTTCCCAACACATCTATCTATATAGGAGAAAACAGAGTAAATCCTAAAAATTCAAACTCTTACTGGAAACGAACGCTTGAACCTAGAAGAGTGAATATTGGGCAGCCAAGTGGACTGAGTGAACTGGTCATTACCACAGAGAATCATCAAGATTGGGTGAAAAAATGTTTGCCGAGATTTCAGAAAACCAGTACTTTTGGACGCTTGGCACACCTTTCCAATGAAAGTGTATTTAGGCAGTCTCCAGTTAGGGCTGCTTCAAGAGGAAACAAACCATAGAGACAGAACCTAAAACTACTTTATTTTGTCAATTATCAAAGAGCTAGCACAAACCGTGTTTCATTTAGAGTTCCCAACAAATCTATCTATACAGGAGAAAACAGAGTGAAACCTAAAAATTCAAACTCTTACTGGAAACGAACGCTTCAACCTAGAAGAGTGAAAATTGGGCAGCCAAGTGGACATAGTGAACTGATCACTACCACAGAGAATCATCCAGATTGGGTGAAAAAATGTTTGCCGAGATTTAAGAAAACCAGTACTTTTTTACGCTTGGCACACCTTTCCAATGAAAATGTCTTTAGGCAGTCTCTACCTAGGGCTGCTACAAGAATAAACAAACCATAGAGACAGAAATTAGAGCTACTTTTTTTTTCAATTTTCAAAGAGATAGCTCAAACCGTGTTTCATTTGGAGTTCCCAACATATCTATCTATATAGGAGAAAACAGAGTGAAACCTAAAAATTCAAACTCTTACTGGAAACGAACGCTTCAACCTAGAAGAGTGAAAATTGGGCAGTCCAGTGGACTTAGTGAACTGATCACTACCACAGAGAATCATCCAGATTGGGTGAAAAAATGTTTGCCGAGATTTCAGAAAACCAGTACTTTTGGACACTTGGCACACCTGTCCAATGAAAGTGTATTTAGGCAGTCTCTAGTGAGGGCTGCTTCAAGAGGAAACAAACCATAGGGACAGAACCTAAAACTACTTTATTTTGTCAATTATCAAAGAGCTAGCACAAACCGTGTTTCATTTAGAGTTCCAAACACATCTATCGATATAGGAGAAAACAGAGTGAAACCTAAAAATTCAAACTCTTACTGGAAACGAACGCTTCAACCTAGAGTGTGAAAATTGGGCAGCCAAGTGGGCTTAGTGAACTGATCATTACCAAAATGTCTCATCAGGATTGGGTGAAAAAATGTTTGCCGAGATTTCAGAAAACCAGTACTTTTGGACGCTTGGCACACCTTTCAAATAAAAGTGTATTTAGGGAGTCTCTAGTTAGGGCTCCTTCAAGAGGAAACAACCCATAGAGACAGAACCTAAAACTACTTTATTTTGTCAAATTTCAAAGAGCTAGCACAAACCGTGTTTAATTTAGATTTCCCAACACATCTATCTATATAGGAGAAAACAGAGTGAAACCTAAAAATTCAAACTCTTACTGGAAACGAACGTTTCAACCTAGAGTGTGAAAATTGGGCAGCCAAGTGGGCTTAGTGAACTGATCATTACCACAATGTCTCATTAAGATTGGGTGAAAAAAGTTTTGCCGAGATTTCAGAAAACCAGTACTTTTGGACGCTTGGCACACCTTTCCAATGAAAATGTCTTTAGGCAGTCTCTTTTTAGGGCAGCTTCAAGAGGAAACAAACCTTAGAGACAGAACTTAGAACTACTTTATTTTGTCAATTTTCAAAGATCTAGCACAAACCGTGTTTCATTTAGAGTTCCCGACACATCTATCTATAAAGGAGAAAACAGAGTGATACCTAAAAATTCAAACTCTTACTGGAAAAGAACGCTTCAACCTAGAAGAGTGAAAATTGGGCAGCCAAGTGGACTTAGTGAACTGATCACTACCACAGAGAATCATCCAGATTGGGTGAAAAAATGTTTGCCGAGATTTCAGAAAACCAGTACTTTTGGACGCTTGGCACACCTTTCCAATGAAAATGTCTTTAGGCAGTCTCTGCCTAGGGCTGCTTCAAGAGGAAACAAACCATAGAGACAGAACTTAGACCTATTTTTTTTTCAATTTTCAAAGAGCTAGCTCAAACCGTGTTTCATTTAGAGTTCCCAACACATCTATCTATATAGGAGAAAACAGAGTGAAACCTAAAAATTCAAACTCTTACTGGAAACGAACGCTTCAACCTAGAAGAGTGAAAATTGGGCAGCCAAGTGGACTTAGTGAACTGGTCATTACCACAGAGAATCATCAAGATTGAGTGAAAAAATGTTTGCCGAGATTTCAGAAAACCAGTACTTTTGGACGCTTGGGACACCTTTCCAATGAAAGTGTATGTAGGCAGTCTCCAGTTAGGGCTGCTTCAAGAGGAAACAAACCTTAAAGACAGAATCTAAAACTACTTTATTTTGTCAATTTTCAAAGAGCTAGCACAAACCGTGTTTCATTTAGAGTTCCAAACACATCTATCTATATAGGAGAAAACAGAGTGAAACCTAAAAATTCAAACTCTTACTGGAAACGAACGCTTCAACCTAGAAGAGTGAAAATTGGGCAGACAAGTGGGCTTAGTGAACTGATCATTACCACAATGTGTCATCAAGATTGGGTGAAAAAAGGTTTGCCGAGATTTCAGAAAACCAGTACTTTTGGACGCTTGGCACACCTTTCCAATGAAAATGTCTTTAGGCAGTCTTTGCTTAGGTCTGCTTCAACAGGAAACAAACCTTAGAGACAGAACTTAGAACTACTTTGTTTTCTCAATTTTCAAAGACCTAGCACAAACCGTGTTTCATTTAGAGTTCCCAACACATCTATCTATAAAGGAGAAAACAGAGTGATACCTAAAAATTCAAACTCTTACTGGAAACGAACGCTTCAACCTAGAAGAGTGAAAATTGGGCAGCCAAGTGGGCTTAGTGAACTGATCATTACCACAATGTCTCATCAATATTGGTTGAAAAAAGGTTTGCCGAGAATTCAGAAAACCAGTACTTTTGGACGCTTGGCACACCTTTCCAATGAAAATGTCTTTAGGCAGTCTCTGCTTAGGGCTGCTTCAAGAAGAAACAAACCTTAGAGACAGAACTTAGAACTACTTTATTTTGACAAATTTCAAAGAGTTAGCACAAACCGTGTTTCATTTAGACTTCCCAACACAACTATCTATATAGGAGAAAACAGAGTAAAACCTAAAAATTCAAACTCTTACTGGAAACGAACGCTTCAACCTAGAAGAGTGAAAATTGGGCAGCCAAGTGGACTTAGTGAACTGGTCATTACCACAGAGAATCATCAACATTGGGTGAAAAAATGTTTGCCGCGAATTCAGAAAACCAGTACTTTTGGACGCTTGGCACACCTTTTTAATGAAAATGTCCTTAGGCAGTCTCTGCCTAGGGCTGCTTAAAGAGGAAACAAACCATAGAGACAGAACTTAGAACTACTTTTTTTTTCAATTTTCAAAGAGCTAGCTCAAACCGTGTTTCATTTAGAGTTCCCAACACATCTATCTATATAGGAAAAAACAGAGTGGAACCTAAAAATTCAAACTCTTACTGGAAACGAACGCTTCAACCTAGAAGAGTGAAAATTGGGCAGCTAGTTGACTTAATGAACTGATCACTACCACAGAGAATCATCAAGATTGGGTGAAAAAATGTTTGCCGAGATTTCAGAAAACCAGTACTTTTGGACGCTTGGCACACCTTTCCAATGAAAGTGTATGTAGGCAGTCTCTAGGTAGGGCTGCTTCAAGAGGAAACAAACCATAGAGACAGAACCTAAAACTACTTTATTTTGTCAAATTTCAAAGAGCTAGCACAAACCGTGTTTCATTTAGAGTTCCAAACACATCTATCTATATAGGAGAAAACAGAGTGAAACCTAAAAATTCAAACTCTTACTGGAAACGAACGCTTCAACTTATGAGAGTGAAAATTGGGCAGCCAAGTGGACTTAGTGAACTGATCATTACCACAGAGAATCATCAAGATTGGGTGAAAAAATTTTTGCCGAGATTTCAGAAAAGCATTACTTTTGGACGCTAGGCACAGCTTTCCAATGAAAGTGTATTTAGGCAGTCTCCAGATAGGGCTGCTTAAAGAGGCAACAAACCATAGAGACAGAACCTAAAACTACTTTATTTTGTCAATTTTCAAAAAGCTAGCACAAACCGTGTTTCATTTAGAGTTCCCAACACATCTATCTATATAGGAGATAACAGAGTGAAACCTAAAAATTCAAACTCTTACTGGAAACGAATGCTTCAACCTAGAAGAGTGAAAATTGGGCAGCCAAGTGGACTTAGTGCACTGATCACTACCACAGAGAATCATCAAGATTGGGGGAAAAAAGGTTTGCCGAGATTTCAGAAAACCAGTACTTTTGGACGCTTGGCACACCTTTCCAATGAAAATGTCTTTAGGCAGTCTCTGCTTAGGGCTGCTTCAAGAGGAAACAAAACTTAGAGACAGAACTTAGAACTACTTTATTTTGTCAATTTTCAAAGAGCTAGCACAAACCGTGTTTCATTTAGAGTTCCCAACACATCTATCTATATAGGAGAAAACAGAGTGATACCTAAAAATTCAAACTCTTACTGGAAACGAACGCTTCAAACTAGAAGAGTGACAATTGGGCAGCCAAGTGGACGTAGTGAACTGATCAGTACCACAGAGAATCATCAAGATTGGGTGAAAAAATGTTTGCCGAGATTTCAGAAAACCAGTACATTTGGACGCTTGGCACACCTTGCCAATGAAAGTGTATTTAGGGAGTCTCTAGGTAGGGCTACTTCAAGAGGAAACAAACCATAGAGACAGAACCTAAAACTACTTTATTTTGACAAATTTCAAAGAGCTAGCACAAACCGTGTTTCATTTAGAGTTCCAAACAATTCTATCTATATAGGAGAAAACAGAGTGAAACCTAATATTTCAAACTCTTACTGGAAACGAACGCTTCAACCTAGAAGAGTGAAAATTGGGCAGCCAAGTTGACTTAGTGAACTGATCACTACCACAGAGAATCATCAAGATTGGTTGAAAAAAGGTTTGCCGAGATTTCAGAAAACCAGTACTTTTGGACTCTTGGCACACCTTTCCAATGAAAATGTCTTTAGGCAGTCTCTGCTTAGCCCTGCTTCAAGAGGAAACAAACCTTAGAGACAGAACTTAGAACTGCTTTATTTTGTCAATTTTCAAAGAGCTAGCACAAACCGTATTTCATTTAGAGTTCCCAACACATCTATCTATATAGGAGAAAACAGAGTAAAACCTAAAAATTCAAACTCTTACTGGAAACGAACGCTTCAACCTAGAAGAGTGAAAATTGGGCAGCCAAGTGGACTTAGTGAATTGGTCATTACCACAGAGAATCATCAAGATTGGGTGAAAAATGTTTGCCGAGATTTCAGAAAACCAGTACTTTTGGACGCTTGGCACACCTTTCCAATGAAAGTTTATTTAGGCAGTCTCTAGTTAGGGCTGCTTCAAGAGGAAACAAACCATAGACACAGAACCTAAAACTACTTTATTTTGTCAATTTTCAAAGATCTAGCACAAACCGTGTTTCATTTAGATTTCCAAACACATCTATCTATATAGGAGAAAACAGAGTGAAACCTAATATTTCAAACTCTTACTGGAAACGAACGCTTCAACCTAGAAGAGTGAAAATTGGGCAGCCAAGTGGACTTAGTGCACTGATTACTACCACAGAGAATCATAAAGATTGGGTGAAAAAAGGTTTGCCGAGATTTCAGAAAACCAGTACTTTTGGACGCTTGGCACACCTTTCCAATGAAAATGTCTTTAGGCAGTCTCTGCTTAGGGGTGCTTCAAGAGGAAACAAACCTTAGAGACAGAACTGAGAACTACTTTATTTTGTCAATTTTCAAAGAGCTAGCACAAACCGTGTTTCATTTAGAGTTCCCAACACATCTATCTATATAGGAGAAAACAGAGTGAAACCTAAAAATTCAAACTCTTACTGGAAACGAACGCTTCAACCTAGAAGAGTGAAAATTGGGCAGCCAAGTTAACTTAGTGAACTGATCACTACCACAGAGAATCATCAAGATTGGGTGAAAAAATGTTTGCCGAGATTTCAGAAAACCAGTACTTTTGGACGCTTGGCACACCTTTCCAATGAAAGTGTATTTAGGCAGTCTCCAGATAGGGCTGCTTCAAGAAGCAACAAACCATAGAGACAGAACCTAAAACTACTTTATTTTGTCAATTTTCAAAGAGCTAGCACAAACCGTGTTTCATTTAGAGTTCCCAACACATGTATCTATATAGGAGAAAACAGAGTGAAACCTAAAAATTCAAACTCTTTCTGGAAACGAATGCTTCAACCTAGAAGAGTGAAAATTGGGCAGCCAAGTGGACTTAGTGCACTGATCACTACCACAGAGAATCATCAAGATTGGGTGAAAAAAATGTTTGCCGAGATTTCAGAAAACCAGTACTTTTGGACGCTTGGCACACCTTTCCAATGAAAATGTCTTTAGGCAGTCTCTGCTTAGGGGTGCTTCAAGAGGAAACAAACCTTAGAGACAGAACTTAGAACTACTTTATTTTGTCAATTTTCAAAGAGCTAGCACAAACCGTGTTTCATTTAGAGTTCCCAACACATCTATCTATATAGGAGAAAACAGAGTGATACCTAAAAATTCAAACTCTTACTGGAAACGAACGCTTCAACCTAGAAGAGTGAAAATTGGGCAGCCAAGTGGACTTAGTGAACTGGTCACTACCACAGAGAATCATCAAGATTGGGTGAAAAAATATTTCCCGAGATTTCAGAAAACCAGTACTTTTGGACGCTTGGCACACCTTTCCAATGAAAGTTTATTTAGGCAGTCTCTAGTTAGGGCTGCTTCAAGAGGAAACAAACCATAGAGACAGAACCTAAAACTACTTTATTTTGTCAATTTTCAAAGATCTAGCACAAACCCTGTTTCATTTAGAGTTCCAAACACATCTATCTATATAGGAGAAAACAGAGTGAAACCTAAAAATTCAAACTCTTACTGGAAATGAACGCTTCAACCTAGAAG
>NW_027511713.1:0-22184 GCF_048772815.1 Callospermophilus lateralis
TTTCCAGTAACAGCTTGAATTTTTAGTTTTCACTCTGTTTTCTCCTATATTGACAGATTCAGTTCGAACTCTAAATCAAACATGGTTTGTGCTAGCTTCTTGAAACTTGACACAATAAAGTAGTTCTACGTTCTATCTCTAAGCTTTGTTTCCTCTTGATGTAGCCTTAAGCAGAGACCGGCGAATAACACTTTCAATGAGAGGCGTTGTTAAGCTTCCAAAAAACTACCGTCTCCTGAAATCTCAACATATATTTTTTCATCCAATCTTCATGATTCTTTCAAGTATTGATCAGTACACCAGTCAAACGTGGGTGCCCAAGTTTTGTTCTTCTAGGTTGTAGCATTCGTTTGAAGGAACAGTTAGAAATTATAGGTTTCACTCTGTTTTCTCCTATATTGACAGATGCAGTTAGAACTCTAAATCAAACACGGTTTGTGCTAGCTTCTTGAAACTTGACACAGTAAAGTAGTTCTACGTTCTATCTCTAAGGTTTGTTTCCTCTTGTATCCTAAAGCTGGGACTGGCGAATAACACTTATACTAAAAGGGGTTGCCAAACTTCCAACACACTAGAGTCTCCTGAAATCTCAACATATATTTTTTCATCCAATCTTCATGATACTTTCAAGTAATGATCAGTACACCAATCCCACTTGGATGCCAAAGTTTAGTTCTCCTAGATTGAAGCATTCTTTTGGAGTAACAGTTTGAATTTTTAGGTTTCACTCTGTTTTCTCCTGTATTGACAAATGTAGTTCGAACTCTAAATCAAACACGGTGTGTGCTAGCTTCTTGAAACTGGAAACAGTAAAGTAGTTCTACATTCTATTTTTATTTTTTGTTTCCTCTGGATGTAGACCTAAGCAGAGACTGACGAAAGACACATTCAATGAAAGGCATTGTTAGGCTGCCAAAATACTACAGTCTCCTGAAATCTCAACATATTTTTTTTCTGACATTCATGATCATTTCAAGTAATGAGCAGTACACCAATAAAACGTGGATGTTCAAGTTTCGTTCTCCTGGGGTGAAGCATTCGTTTGCAGTAACAGTTTGAATTTTTAGTTTTCATTCTGTTTTCTCCTATATTGACAGATGCAGTTCGAACTCTAAATCAAACATGGTTTGTGCTAGCTTCTTGAAACTTGACACAATAAAGTAGTTCTACGTTCTATCTCTAAGGTTTGTTTCCTCTTGATGTAGCCTTAAGCAGAGACCGGCGAATAACACTTTCAATGAAAGGCGTTGTTAAGCTTCCAAAAAACTACCGTCTCCTGAAATCTCAACATATATTTTTTCATCCAATCTTCATGATTCTTTCAAGTATTGATCAGTACACCAATCAAACGTGGATGCCCAAGTTTTGTTCTTCTAGGTTGTAGCATTCGTTTGCAGGAACAGTTAGAAATTATAAGTTTCACTCTGTTTTCTTCTATATTGACAGATGCAGTTAGAACTCTAAATCAAACACGGTTTGTGCTAGGTTCTTGAAACTTGACACAATAAAATAGTTCTACGTTCTATCTCTAAGGTTTGTTTCCTCTTGTATCCTAAAGCTGGGAGTGGCGAATAACACTTATACTGAAAGGGTTGCCAAACTTCCAACACACTAGAGTCTCCTGAAATCTCAACATATATTTTTTCATCCAATCTTCATGATACTTTCAAGTAATGATCAGTACACCAATCCCATTTGGATGCCAAAGTTTAGTTCTCCTAGATTGAAGCATTCTTTTGGAGTAACAGTTTGAATTTTTAGGTTTCACTCTGTTTTCTCCTATATTGACAAATGTAGTTCGAACTCTAAATCAAACACGGTTTGTGCTAGCTTCTTGAAACTTGAAACAGTAAAGTAGTTCTACATTCTATTTTTATTTTTTGTTTCCTCTGGATGTAGACCTAAGCAGAGACTGACGGAAGACACATTCAATGAAAGGCGTTGTTAGGCTGCCAAAATACTACAGTGTCCTGAAATCACAACATATTTTTTTTTTCCGACCTTCATGATAATTTCAAGTAATGAGCAGTACACCAATAAAACGTGGATGTTCAAGTTTCGTTCTCCTAGGTTGAAGCATTCGTTTGCAGTAACAGTTTGAATTTTTAGTTTTCACTTTGTTTTCTCCTATATTGAGAGATGCAGTTCGAACTCTAAATCAAACATGGTTTGTGCTAGCTTCTTGAAACTTGACACAATAAATTAGTTCTACGTTCTATCTCTAAGGATTGTTTCCTCTTGATGTAGCCTTAAGCAGAGACTGGCGAATAACACTTTCAATGAAAGGCGTTGTTAAGCTTCCAAAAAACTACCGTCTCCTGAAATCTCAACATATATTTTTTCATCCAATCTTCATGATTCTTTCAAGTATTGATCAGTACACCAATCAAACGTGGATGCCCAAGTTTTGTTCTTCTATGTTGTAGCATTCGTTTGCAGGAACAGTTAGAAATTATAGGTTTCACTCTGTTTTCTTCTATATTGACAGATGCAGTTAGAACTCTAAATCAAACACGGTTTGTGCTAGGTTCTTGAAACTTGACACAATAAAATAGTTCTACGTTCTATCTCTAAGGTTTGTTTCCTCTTGTATCCTAAAGCTGGGAGTGGCGAATAACACTTATACTGAAAGGGGTTGCCAAACTTCCAACACACTAGAGTCTCCTGAAATCTCAACATATATTTTTTCATCCAATCTTCATGATACTTTCAAGTAATGATCAGTACACCAATCCCATTTGGATGCCAAAGTTTAGTTCTCCTAGATTGAAGCATTCTTTTGGAGTAACAGTTTGAATTTTTAGGTTTCACCTCTGTTTTCTCCTATATTGACAAATGTAGTTCGAACTCTAAATCAAACACGGTTTGTGCTAGCTTCTTGAAACTTGAAACAGTAAAGTAGTTCTACATTCTATTTTTATTTTTTGTTTCCTCTGGATGTAGACCTAAGCAGAGACTGATGAAAGACACATTCAATGAAAGGCGTTGTTAGGCTGCCAAAATACTACAGTCTCCTGAAATCACAACATATTTTTTTTTCCGACCTTCATGATAATTTCAAGTAATGAGCAGTACACCAATAAAACGTGGATGTTCAAGTTTCGTTTTCCTAGGTTGAAGCATTCGTTTGCAGTAACAGTTTGAATTTTTAGTTTTCACTCTGTTTTCTCCTATATTGAGAGATGCAGTTCGAACTCTAAATCAAACATGGTTTGTGCTAGCTTCTTGAAACTTGACACAATAAATTAGTTCTACGTTCTATCTCTAAGGATTGTTTCCTCTTGATGTAGCCTTAAGCAGAGACTGGCGAATAACACTTTCAATGAAAGGCGTTGTTAAGCTTCCAAAAACTACCGTCTCCTGAAATCTCAACATATATTTTTTCATCCAATCTTCATAATTCTTTCAAGTATTGGTCAGTACACCAATCAAACGTGGATGCCCAAGTTTTGTTCTTCCAGGTTGTAGCATTCGTTTGCAGGAACAGTTAGAAATTATAGGTTTCACTCTGTTTTTTCCTATATTGACAGATGCAGTTAGAACTCTAAATCAAACACGGTTTGTGCTAGCTTCTTGAAACTTGACACAATAAAGTAGTTCTACGTTCTATCTCTAAGGTTTGTTTCCTCTTGTATCCTAAAGCTGGGACTGGCGAATAACACTTATACTGAAAGGGGTTGCCAAACTTCCAACACACTAGAGTCTCCTGAAATCTCAACATATATTTTTTCATCCAATTTTCATGATACTTTTTAAGTAATGATCAGGACACCAATCCCACTTGGATGCCAAAGTTTAGTTCTCCTAGATTGAAGCATTCTTTTGGAGTAACAGTTTGAATTTTTAGGTTTCACTCTGTTTTCTCCTATATTGACAGATGCAATTCGAACTCTAAATCGAACATGGTTTGTGCTAGCTTCTTGAAATTTGACACAATAAAGTAGTTCTACGTTCTATCTCTAAGGTTTGTTTCCTCTTGATGTAGCCTTAAGCAGAGACCGGCGAATAACACTTTCAATGAAAGGCGTTGTTAAGCTTCCAAAAATCTACCGTCTCATGAAATCTCAACATATATTTTTCCATCCAATCTTCATGATTCTTTCAAGTATTTATCAGTACACCAATCAAACGTGGATGCCCACGTTTTGTTCTTCTAGGTTGTAGCATTCGTTTGCAGGAACAGTTAGAAATTATAGGTTTCACTCTGTTTTCTAATATATTGACAGATGCAGTTAGAACTCTAAATCAAACACGGTTTGTGCTAGCTTCTTGAAACTTGACACAATAAAGTAGTTCTACGTTCTATCTCTAAAGTTTGTTTCCTCTTGTATCCTAAAGCTGGGACTGGCGAATAACACTTATACTGAAAGGGGTTGCCAACTTCCAACACACTAGAGTCTCCTGAAATCTCAACATATATTTTTTCATTCAATCTTCATGATACTTTCAAGTAATGATCAGGACACCAATCCCACTTGGATGCCAAAGTTTAGTTCTCCTAGATTGAAGCATTCTTTTGGAGTAACAGTTTGAATTTTTAGGTTTCACTCTGTTTTCTCCTATATTGACAAATATAGTTCGAACTCTAAATCAAACACGGTTTCTGCTAGCTTCTTGAAACTTGAAACAGTAAAGTAGTTCTACATTCTATTTTTATTTTTTTTTTCCTCTGTATGTAGACCTAAGCAGAGAATGAGGAAAGACATATTCAATGAAAGGCGTTGTTAGGCTGCCAAAATACTACAGTCTCCTGAAATCTCAACATATATTTTTTCATCCAATCTTCATGATTCTTTCAAGTATTGATCAATACACCAATCAAACATGGATGCCTAAGTTTTGTTCTTCTAGGTTGTAGCATTCGTTTGCAGGAACAGTTAGAAATTATAGGTTTCACTCTGTTTTCTCCTATATTGACAGATGCAGTTAGAACTCTAAATCAAACACGGTTTGTGCTAGCTCCTTGAAACTTGACACAATAAAGTAGTTCTACGTTCTATCTCTAAGGTTTGTTTCCTCTTGTATCCTAAAGCTGGGACTGGCGAATAACACTTATACTGAAAGGGGTTGCCAAACTTCCAACACACTAGAGTCTCCTGAAATCTCAACATATATTTTTTCATCCAATCTTCATGATACTTTCAAGTAATGATCAGGACACCAATCCCACTTGGATGCCAAAGTTTAGTTCTCCTAGATTGAAGCATTCTTTTGGAGTAACAGTTTGAATTTTTAGGTTTCACTCTGTTTTCTCCTATATTGACAAATGTAGTTCGAACTCTAAATCAAACACGGTTTGTGCTAGCTTCTTGAAACTTGAAACAGTAAAGTAGTTCTACATTCTATTTTTATTTTTTGTTTCCTCTGGATGTAGACCTAAGCAGAGACTGACGAAAGACACATTCAATGTAAGGCGTTGTTAGGCTGCCAAAATACTACATGCTCCTGAAATCTCAACATATTTTTTTTTCCGACCTTCATGATAATTTCAAGTAATGAGCAGTACACCAATAAAACGTGGATGTTCAAGTTCCGTTCTCCTAGGTTGAAGCATTCGTTTGCAGTAACAGTTTGAATTTTTAGTTTTCACTCTGTTTTCTCCTATATTGACAGATGTAGTTCGAACTCTAAATCAAACATGGTTTGTGCTAGCTTCTTGAAACTTGACACAATAAAGTAGTTCTACGTTCTATCTCTAAGGTTTGTTTCCTCTTGATGTAGCCTTAAGCAGAGACTGGCGAATAACACTTTCAATTAAAGGCGTTGTTAAGCTTCCAAAAAACTACCGTCTCCTGAAATCTCAACATGTATTTTTTCATCCAATCTTCATGATACTTTCAAGTAAAAATCACTACACCAATCCCACTTGGATGCCAAAGTTTAGTTCTCCTAGATTGAAGCATTCTTTTGGAGTAACAGTTTTAATTTTTAGGTTTCACTCTGTTTTCTCCTATATTGACAAATGTAGTTCGAACTCTAAATCAAACTGGGTTTGTGCTAGCTTCTTGAAACTTGAAACAGTAAAGTAGTTCCACATTCTATTTTTATTTTTTGTTTCCTCTGGATGTAGAACTATGCAGAGACTGAAGAAAGACACATTCAATGAAAGGCGTTGTTAGGCTGCCAAAATACTACAGTCTCCTGAAATCTCAACATATTTTTTTTTTCGACCTTCATGATAATTTCATGTAATCAGCAGTAGACCAATAAAACGTGGATGTTCAAGTTTCGTTCTCCTAGGTTGAAGCATTCGTTTACAGTAACAGTTTGAATTTTTAGTTTTCACTCTGTTTTCTCCTATATTGACAGATGCAGTTCGAACTCTAAATCAAACATGGTTTGTGCTAGCTTCTTGAAACTTGACACAATAAAATAGTTCTACGTTCTATCTCTAAGGTTTGTTTCCTCTTGATGTAGCCTTAAGCAGAGACATGCGAATAACACTTTCAATGAAAGGCGTTGTTAAGCTTCCAAAAACTACCGTCTCCTGAAATCTCAACATATATTTTTTCAGCCAATCTTCATGATTCTTTCAAGTATTGATCAGTACACCAATCAAACGTGGATGCCCAAGTTTTGTTCTTCTAGGTTGTAGCATTCGTTTGCAGGAACAGTTAGAAATTATAGGTTTCACTCTGTTTTCTCCTATATTGACAGATGCAGTTAGAACTCTAAATCAAACACGGTTTGTGCTAGCTTCTTATAACTTGACACAATAAAGTAGTTCTACGTTCTATCTCTAAGGTTTGTTTCTTCTTGTATCCTAAAGCTGGGACTGGCGAATAAGACTTATACTGAAAGGGGTTGCCAAACTTCCAACACACTAGAGTCTCCTGAAATCTCAACGTATATTTTTTCATCCAATCTTCATGATACTTTCAAGTAATGATCAGGACACCAATCCCACTTGGATGCCAAAGTTTAGTTCTCCTAGATTGAAGCATTCTTTTGGAGTAACAGTTTGAATTTTTAGGTTTCACTCTGTTTTCTCCTATATTGACAAATGTAGTTCGAACTCTAAATCAAACACGGTTTGTGCTAGCTTCTTGAAACTTGAAACAGTAAATCAGTTCTACATTCTATTTTTATTTTTTGTTTCCTCTGGATGTAGACCTAAGCAGAGACTGACGAAAGACACATTCAATGTAAGGCGTTGTTAGGCTGCCAAAATACTACATGCTCCTGAAATCTGATCATATTTTTTTTTCCGACCTTCATGATAATTTCAAGTAATGAGCAGTACACCAATAAAACGTGGATGTTCAAGTTCCGTTCTCCTAGGTTGAAGCATTCGTTTGCAGTAACAGTTTGAATTTTTAGTTTTCACTCTGTTTTCTCCTATATTGACAGATGCAGTTCGAACTCTAAATCAAACATGGTTTGTGCTAGTTTCTTGAAACTTGACACAATAAAGTAGTTCTACGTTCTATCTCTAAGGTTTGTTTCCTCTTGATGTAGCCTTAAGCAGAGACTGGCGAATAACACTTTCAATGAAAGGCGTTGTTAAGCTTCCAAAAAACTACCGTCTCCTGAAATCTCAACATGTATTTTTTCATCCAATCTTCATGATACTTTCAAGTAATGATCAGTACACCAATCCCACTTGGATGCCAAAGTTTAGTTCTCCTAGATTGAAGCATTCTTTTGGCGTAACAGTTTGAATTTTTAGGTTTCACCCTGTTTTCTCCTATATTGACAAATGTAGTTCGAACTCTAAATCAAACACGGTTTGTGCTAGCTTCTTGAAACTTGAAACAGTAAAGTAGTTCTACATTCTATTTTTACTTTTTGTTTCCTCTGGATGTAGAACTAAGCAGAGACTGACGAAAGACACATTCAATGAAAGGCGTTGTTAGGCTGCCAAAATACTAGAGGCTCCTGAAATCTCAACATATTTTTTTTTCTGACCTTCATGATAATTTCAAGTAATGAGCAGTACACCAATAAAACGTGGATGTTCAAGTTCCGTTCTCCTAGGTTGAAGCATTCGTTTGCAGTAACAGTTTGAATTTTTAGTTTTCACTCTGTTTTCTCCTATATTGACAGATGCAGTTCGAACTCTAAATCAGCATGGTTTGTGCTAGCTTCTTGAAACTTGACACAATAAAGTAGTTCTACGTTCTATCTCTAAGGTTTGTTTCCTCTTGATGTAGCCTTAAGCAGAGACTGGCGAATAACACTTTCAATGAAAGGCGTTGTTAAGCTTCCAAAAAACTACCATCTCCTGAAATCTCAGCATATATTTTTTCATCCAATCTTCATGATTCTTTCAAGTATTGATCAGTACACCAATCAAACGTGGATGCCCAAGTTTTGTTCTTCTAGGTTGTAGCATTCGTTTGCAGGAACAGTTAGAAATTATAGGTTTCACTCTGTTTTCTCCTATATTGACAGATGCAGTTAGAACTCTAAATCAAACACGGTTTGTGCTAGCTTCTTGAAACTTGACACAATAAAGTAGTTCTACGTTCTATCTCGAAGGTTTGTTTCCTCTTGTATCCTAAAGCTGGGACTGGCGAATAACACTTATACTGAAAGGGGTTGCCAAACTCCAACACACTAGAGTCTCCTGAAATCTCAACATATATTTTTTCATCCAATCTTCATGATGCTTTCAAGTAATGATCAGTACACCAATCCCACTTGGATGCCAAAGTTTAGTTCTCCTAGATTGAAGCATTCTTTTGGAGTAACAGTTTGAATTTTTAGGTTTCACTCTGTTTTTTCCTATATTGACAAATGTAGTACGAACTCTAAATCAAACAGGGTTTGTGCTAGCTTCTTGAAACTTGAAACAGTAAAGTAGTACGACATTCTATTTTTATTTTTTGATTCCTCTGGATGTAGACCTAAGCAGAAACTGACGAAAGACACATTCAATGAAAGGCGTTGTTAGGCTGCCAAAATACTACAGGCTCCTGAAATCTCAACATATTTTTTTTTTCCGACCTTCATGATAATTTCAAGTAATGAGCAGTACACCAATAAAACGTGGATGTTCAAGTTCCGTTCTCCAAGGTTGAAGCATTCTTTTGCAGTAACAGTTTGAATTATTAGTTTTCACTCTGTTTTCTCCTATATTGACAGATGCAGTTCGAACTCTAAATCAAACATGGTTTGTGCTAGCTTCTTAAAACTTGACACAATAAAGTAGTTCTACGTTCTATCTCTAAGGTTTGTTTCCTCTTGATGTAGCCTTAAGCAGAGACTGGCGAATAACACTTTCAATGAAAGGCGTTGTTAAGCTTCCAAAAAACTACAGTCTCCTGAAATCTCAACATACATTTTTTCATCCAAACTTTATGATTCTTTCAAGTATTGATCAGTACACCAATCAAACGTGGATGCCCAAGTTTTGTTCTTCTAGGTTGTAGCATTCGTTTGCAGGAACAGTTAGAAATTTTAGGTTTCACTGTGTTTTCTCCTATATTGACAGATGCAGTTAGAACTCTAAATCAAACACGGTTTGTGCTAGCTTCTTGAAACTTGACATAATAAAGTAGTTCTATGTTTTATCTCTAAGGTTTGTTTCTTCTTGTATCCTTAAGCTGGGACTGGCGAATAACACTTATACTGAAAGGGGTTGCCAAACTTCCAACACACTAGAGTCTCCTGAAATCTCAACATATATTTTTTCATCCAATCTTCATGATACTTTCAAGTAATGATCAGTACAGCAATCCCACTTGGATGCCAAAGTTTAGTTCTCCTAGATTGAAGCATTCTTTTGGAGTAACAGTTTGAATTTTTAGGTTTCACTCTGTTTTCTCCTATATTGACCAATGTAGTTCGAACTCTAAATCAAACACGGTTTGTGCTAGCTTCTTGAAACTTGAAACAGTAAAGTAGTTCTACATTCTATTTTTATTTTTTGTTTCCTCTGGATGTAGACCTAAGCAGAGACTGACGAAAGACACATTCAATGAAAGGCGTTGTTAGGCTGCCAAAATACTACAGTCTCCTGAAATCTCAACATATTTTTTTTTCCGACCTTCATGATAATTTCAAGTAATGAGCAGTACACCAATAAAACGTGGATGTTCAAGTTTCGTTCTCCTATGTTTAAGCATTCGTTTGCAGTAACAGTTTGAATTTTTAGTTTTCACTCTGTTTTCTCCTATATTGACAGATGCAGTTCGAACTCTAAATCAAACATGGTTAGTGCTAGCTTCTTGAAACTTGACACAATAAAGTAGTTCTACGTTCTATCTCTAAGGTTTGTTTCCTCTTGATGTAGCCTTAAGCAGAGACTGGCGAATAACACTTTCAATGAAAGGCGTTGTTAAGCTTCCAAAAAACTACCGTCTCCTGAAATTTCAACATAAATTTTTTCATCCAATCTTCATGATTCTTTCAAGTATTGATCAGTACACCAATCAAACGTGGATGACCAAGTTTTGTTCTTCTAGGTTGTAGCATTCGTTTGCAGGAACTGTTAGAAATTATTGGTTTCACTCTGTTTTCTCCTATATTGACAGATGCAGTTAGAATTCTAAATCAAACACGGTTTGTGCTAGCTTCTTGAAACTTGACACAGTAAAGTAGTTCTACGTTCTATCACTAAGATGTGTTTCCTCTTGTATCCTAAAGCTGGGACTGGCGAATAACACTTATACTGAAAGGGGTTGCCAAACTTCCAACACACTAGAGTCTCCTGAAATCTCAACATATATTTTTTCATCCAATCTTCATGATACTTTCAAGTAATGATCAGTACGCCAATCCCACTTGGATGCCAAAGTTTAGTTCTCCTAGATTGAAGCATTCTTTTGGAGTAACAGTTTGAATTTTTAGGTTTCACTCTGTTTTCTCCTATATTGACAAATGTAGTTCGAACTCTAAATCAAACATGGTTTGTGCTAGCTTCTTGAAACTTGAAACAGTAAAGTAGTTCTACATTCTATTTTTATTTTTTGTTTCCTCTGGATGTAGACCTAAGCAGAGACTGACGAAAGACACATTCAATGAAAGGCATTGTTAGGCTGCCAAAATAATACTGTCTCCTGAAATCTCTACATATTTTTTTTTCCGACCTTCATGATAATTTCAAATAATCAGCAGTACACCAATAAAACGTGGATGTTCAAGTTTCGTTATCCTAGGTTGAAGCATTCGTTTGCAGTAACAGCTTGAATTTTTAGTTTTCACTCTGTTTCCTCCTATATTGACAGATGCAGTTCGAACTCTAAATCAAACATGGTTTGTGCTAGCTTCTTGAAACTTGACACAATAAAGTAGTTCTACGTTCTATCTCTAAGGTTTGTTTCCTCTTGTATCCTAAAGCTGGGACTGGCGAATAACACTTATACAGAAAGGGGTTGCCAAACTTCCAACACACTAGAGTCTCCTGAAATCTCAACATATATTTTTTCATCCAATCTTCATGATTCTTTCAAGTATTGATCAGTACACCAATCAAACGTGGATGCCCAAGTTTTGTTCTTCTAGGTTGTAGCATTCGTTTGCAGGAACAGTTAGAAATTATAGGTTTCACTCTGTTTTCTCCTATATTGACAGATGCAGTTAGAACTCTAAATCAAACACGGTTTGTGCTAGCTTCTTGAAACTTGAAACAGTAAAGTAGTTCTACATTCTATTTTTATTTTTTGTTTCCTCTGGATGTAGACCTAAGCAGAGAATGATGAAAGACATATTCAATGAAAGGCGTTGTTAGGCTGCCAAAATACAACAATCTCCTGAAATCTCAACATATTTTTTTTCCGACCTTCATGATCATTTCAAGTAATGAGCAGTACACCAATAAAACGTGGATGTTCAAGTTTCGTTCTCCTAGGTTGAAGCATTCGTTTGCAGTAACAGCTTGAATTTTTAGTTTTCACTCTGTTTTCTCCTATATTGACAGATGCAGTTCGAACTCTAAATCAAACATGGTTTGTGCTAGCTTCTTGAAACTTGACACAATAAAGTAGTTCTACGTTCTATCTCTAAGGTTGGTTTCCTCTTGTATCCTAAAGCTGGGACTGGCGAATAACACTTATACTGAAAGGGGTTGCCAAACTTCCAACACACTAGAGTCTACTGAAACCTCAACATATATTTTTTCATCCAATCTTCATGATACTATCAAGTAATGATCAGTACACCAATCCCACTTGGATGCCAAAGTTTAGTTCTCCTAGATTGAAGCATTCTTTTGGAGTAACAGTTTGAATTTTTAGGTTTCACTCTGTTTTCTCCTATATTGACAAATGTAGTTCGAACTCTAAATCAAACATGGTTTGTCCTAGCTTCTTGAAACTTGAAACAGTAAAGTAGTTCTACATTCTATTTTTATTTTTTGTTTCCTCTGGATGTAGACCTAAGCAGAGACTGACGAAAGACACATTCAATGAAAGGCGTTGTTAGGCTGCCAAAATAATACAGTCTCCTGAAATCTCAACATATTTTTTTTCCGACCTTCATGATAATTTCAAGTAATGAGCAGTACACCAATAAAACGTGGATGTTCAAGTTTTGTTCTCCTGGGTTGAAACATTCGTTGGCAGTAACAGTTTGAATTTTTAGTTTTCACTCTGTTTTCTCCTATATTGACAGATGCAGTTCGAACTCTAAATCAAACATGGTTAGTGGTAGCTTCTTGAAACTTGACACAATAAAGTAGTTCTACGTTCTATCTCTAAGGTTTGTTTCCTCTTGATGTAGCCTTAAGCAGAGACTGGCGAATAACACTTCCAATGAAAGCCGTTGTTAAGCTTCCAAAAAACTACCGTCTCCTGAAATCTCAACATATATTTTTTCATCCAATCTTCATGATTCTTTCAAGTATTGATCAGTACACCAATCAAACGTGGATGCCCAAGTTTTGTTCTTCTAGGTTGTAGCATTCGTTTGCAGGAACAGTTAGAAATTATAGGTTACACTCTGTTTTCTCCTATATTGACAGATGCAGTTAGAACTCTAAATCAAACACGGTTTGTGCTAGCTTCTTGAAACTTGACACAGTAAAGTAGTTCTACGTTCTATCTCTAAGGTTTGTTTCCTCTTGTATCCTAAAGCTGGGACTGGCGAATAACACTTATACTGAAAGGGGTTGCCAAACTTCCAACACACTAGAGTCTCCTGAAATCTCAACATATATTTTTTCATCCAATCTTCATGATACTATCAAGTAATGATCAGTACACCAATCCCACTTGGATGCCAAAGTTTAGTTCTCCTAGATTGAAGCATTCTTTTGGAGTAACAGTTTGAATTTTTAGGTTTCACTCTGTTTTCTCCTATATTGACAAATGTAGTTCGAACTCTAAATCAAACAGGGTTTGTGCTAGCTTCTTGAAACTTGAAACAGTAAAGTAGTTCTACATTCTGTTTTTATTTTTTGTTTCCTCTGGATGTAGACCTAAGCAGAGACTGACGAAAGACACATTCAATGAAAGGCGTTGTTAGGCTGCCAAAATACTACAATCTCATGAAATCTCAACATATTTTTTTTTCGGACCTTCATGATAATTTCAAGTAATGAGCAGTACACCAATAAAACGTGGATGTTCAAGTTTCGTTCTCCTGGGTTGAAGCATTCGTTTGCAGTAACAGTTTGAATTTTTAGTTTTCACTCTGTTTTCTCCTATATTGACAGATGCAGTTCGAACTCTAAATCAAACATGGTTAGTGCTAGCTTCTTGAAACTTGACACAATAAAGTAGTTCTACGTTCTATCTCTAAGGTTTGTTTCCTCTTGATGTAGCCTTAAGCAGAGACTGGCGAATAACACTTTCAATGAAAGGCATTGTTAAGCTTCCAAAAAACTACCGTCTCCTGAAATCTCAACATATATTTTTTCATCCAATCTTCATGATTCTTTCAAGTATTGATCAGTACACCAATCAAACGTGGATGCCCAAGTTTTGTTCTTCTAGGTTGTAGCATTCGTTTGCAGGAACAGTTAGAATTTATAGGTTTCACTCTGTTTTCTCCTATATTGACAGATGCAGTTCGAACTCTAAATCAAACATGGTTAGTGCTAGCTTCTTGAAACGTGACACAATAAAGTAGTTCTACGTTCTATCTCTAAAATTTGTTTCCTCTTGTATCCTAAAGCTGGGTCTGGCGAATAACACTTATACTGAAAGGGGTTGCCAAACTTCCAACACACTAGAGTCTCCTGAAATCTCAACATATATTTTTTCATCCAAACTTCATGATACTTTGAAGTAATGATCAGTACACCAATCCCACTTGGATGCCAAAGTTTAGTTCTCCTAGATTGAAGCATTCTTTTGGAGTAACAGTTTGAATTTTTAGGATTCACTCTGTTTTCTCCTATATTGACAAATGTAGTTCGAACTCTAAATCAAACACGGTTTGTGCTAGCTTCTTGAAACTTGAAACAGTAAAGTAGTTCTACATTCTATTTTTACTTTTTGTTTCCTCTGGATGTAGACCTAAGCAGAGACTGATGAAAGACACATTCAATGAAAGGCGTTGTTAGGCTGCCAAAATACTACAGTCTCCTGAAATCTCAACATATTTTTTTTTTCCGACCTTCATGATAATTTCAAGTAATGAGCAGTACACCAATAAAACGTGGATGTTCAAGTTTCGTTCTCCTGGGTTGAAGCATTCGTTTGCAGTAACAGTTTGAATTTTTAGTTTTCACTCTGTTTTCTCCTATATTGACAGATGCAGTTCGAACTCTAAATCAAACATGGTTAGTGCTAGCTTCTTGAAACTTGACACAATAAAGTAGTTCTACGTTCTATCTCTAAGGTTTGTTTTCTCTTGATGTAGCCTTAAGCAGAGACTGGCGAATAACACTTTCAATGAAAGGCGTTGTTAAGCTTCCAAAAAACTACCGTCTCCTGAAATCTCAACATATGTTTTTTCATCCAATCTTCATGGTTCTTTCAAGTATTGATCAGTACACCAATCAAACGTGGATGCCCAAGTTTTGTTCTTCTAGGTTGTAGCATTCGTTTGCAGGAACAGTTAGAAATTATAGGTTTCACTCTGTTTTCTCCTATATTCACAGATGCAGTTAGAACTCTAAATCAAACACGGTTTGTGCTAGCTTCTTGAAACTTGACACAGTAAAGTAGTTCTACGTTCTATCTCTAAGGTGTGTTTCCTCTTGTATCCTAAAGCTGGGACTGGCGAATAACACTTATACTGAAAGGGGTTGCCAAACTTCCAACAACTAGAGTCTCCTGAAATCTCAACATATATTTTTTCATCCAATCTTCATGATACTTTCAAGTAATGATCAGTACACCAATCCCACTTGGATGCCAAAGTTTAGTTCTCCTAGATTGAAGCATTCTTTTGGAGTAACAGTTTGAATTTTTAGGTTTCACTCTGTTTTCTCCTATATTGACAAATGTAGTTCGAACTCTAAATCAAACACGGTTTGTGCTAGCTTCTTGAAACTTGACACAATAAAGTAGTTCTACGTTCTATCTCTAAGGTTTGTTTCCTCTTGATGTAGCCTTAAGCAGAGACTGGCGAATAACACTTTCAATGAAAGGCGTTGTTAAGCTTCCAAAAAACTACCGTCTCCTGAAATCTCAACATACATTTTTTCATGCAATCTTCATGATTCTTTCAAGTATTGATCCGTACACCAATCAAACGTGGATGACCAAGTTTTGTTCTTCTAGGTTGTAGCATTCGTTTGCAGGAACAGTTAGAAATTATAGGTTTCACTCTGTTTTCTCCTATATTGACAGATGCAGTTATAACTCTAAATCAAACACGGTTTGTGCTAGCTTCTTGAAACTTGACACAATAAAGTACTTCTACGTTCTATCACTAAGGTTTGTTTCCTCTTGTATCCCAAAGTTGGGACTGGCGAATAACACTTATACTGAAAGGGGTTGAAAAACTTCCAACACACTAGAGTCTCCTGAAATCTCAATATATATTTTTTCATCCAATCTTCATGATGCTTTCAAGTAATGATCAGTACACCAATCCCACTTGGATGCCAAAGTTTAGTTCTCCTAGATTGAAGCATTCTTTTGGAGTAACAGTTTGAATTTTTAGGTTTCACTCTGTTTTTTCCTATATTGACAAATGTAGTACGAACTCTAAATCAAACAGGGTTTGTGCTAGCTTCTTGAAAACTTGAAACAGTAAAGTAGTACGACATTCTATTTTTATTTTTTGATTCCTCTGGATGTAGACCTAAGCAGAAACTGACGAAAGACACATTCAATGAAAGGCGTTGTTAGGCTGCCAAAATACTACAGGCTCCTGAAATCTCAACATATTTTTTTTTTCCGACCTTCATGATAATTTCAAGTAATGAGCAGTACACCAATAAAACGTGGATGTTCAAGTTCCGTTCTCCTAGGTTGAAGCATTCTTTTGCAGTAACAGTTTGAATTATTAGTTTTCACTCTGTTTTCTCCTATATTGACAGATGCAGTTCGAACTCTAAATCAAACATGGTTTGTGCTAGCTTCTTAAAACTTGACACAATAAAGTAGTTCTACGTTCTATCTCTAAGGTTTGTTTCCTCTTGATGTAGCCTTAAGCAGAGACTGGCGAATAACACTTTCAATGAAAGTCGTTGTTAAGCTTCCAAAAAACTACAGTCTCCTGAAATCTCAACATACATTTTTTCATCCAAACTTTACGATTCTTTCAAGTATTGATCAGTACACCAATCAAACGTGGATGCCCAAGTTTTGTTCTTCTAGGTTGTAGCATTCGTTTGCAGGAACAGTTAGAAATTATAGGTTTCACTCTGTTTTCTCCTATATTGACAGATGCATTTAGAACTCTAAATCAAACACGGTTTGTGCTAGCTTCTTGAAACTTGACACAATAAAGTAGTTCTACGTTTTATCTCTAAGGTTTGTTTCTTCTTGTATCCTTAAGCTGGGACTGGCGAATAACACTTATACTGAAAGGGGTTGCCAAACTTCCAACACACTAGAGTCTCCTGAAATCTCAACATATATTTTTTCATCCAATCTTCATGATACTTTCAAGTAATGATCAGTACACCAATCCCACTTGGATGCCAAAGTTTAGTTCTCCTAGATTGAAGCATTCTTTTGGAGTAACAGTTTGAATTTTTAGGTTTCACTCTGTTTTCTCCTATATTGACAAATGTAGTTCGAACTCTAAATCAAAACGGTTTGTGCTAGCTTCTTGAAACTTGAAACAGTAAAGTAGTTCTACATTCTATTTTTATTTTTTGTTTCCTCTGGATGTAGACCTAAGCAGAGACTGAAGAAAGACACATTCAATGAAAGGCGTTGTTAGGCTGCCAAAATACTACAGTCTCCTGAAATCTCAACATATTTTTTTTTCGGACCTTCATGATAATTTCAAGTAATGAGCAGTACACCAATAAAACGTGGATGTTCAAGTTTCGTTCTCCTAGGTTGAAACATTCGTTTGCAGTAACAGTTTGAATTTTTAGTTTTCACTCTGTTTTCTCCTATATTGACAGATGCAGTTCGAACTCTAAATCAAACATGGTTAGTGCTAGCTTCTTGAAACTTGACACAATAATGTAGTTCTACGTTCTATCTCTAAGGTTTGTTTCCTCTTGATGTAGCCTTAAGCAGAGACTGGCGAATAACACTTTCAATGAAAGGCGTTGTTAAGCTTCCAAAAAACTACCGTCTCCTGAAATTTCAACATAAATTTTTTCATCCAATCTTCATGATTCTTTCAAGTATTGATCAGTACACCAATCAAACGTGGATGACCAAGTTTTGTTCTTCTAGGTTGTAGCATTCGTTTGCAGGAACTGTTAGAAATTATTGGTTTCACTCTGTTTTCTCCTATATTGACAGATGCAGTTAGAAGTCTAAATCAAACACGGTTTGTGCTAGCTTCTTGAAACTTGACACAGTAAAGTAGTTCTACGTTCTATCACTAAGATGTGTTTCCTCTTGTATCCTAAAGCTGGGACTGGCGAATAAGACTTATACTGAAAGGGGTTGCCAAACTTCCAACACACTAGAGTCTCCTGAAATCTCAACATATATTTTTTCATCCAATCTTCATGATACTTTCAAGTAATGATCAGTACGCCAATCCCACTTGGATGCCAAAGTTTAGTTCTCCTAGATTGAAGCATTCTTTTGGAGTAACAGTTTGAATTTTTAGGTTTCACTCTGTTTTCTCCTATATTGACAAATGTAGTTCGAACTCTAAATCAAACATGGTTTGTGCTAGCTTCTTGAAACTTGAAACAGTAAAGTAGTTCTACATTCTATTTTTATTTTTTGTTTCCTCTGGATGTAGACCTAAGCAGAGACTGACGAAAGACACATTCAATGAAAGGCGTTGTTAGGCTGCCAAAATAATACAGTCTCCTGAAATCTCTACATATTTTTTTTTCCGACCTTCATGATAATTTCAAGTAATCAGCAGTACACCAATAAAACGTGGATGTTCAAGTTTCGTTATCCTAGGTTGAAGCATTCGTTTGCAGTAACAGCTTGAATTTTTAGTTTTCACTCTGTTTCCTCCTATATTGACAGATGCAGTTTGAACTCTAAATCAAACATGGTTTGTGCTAGCTTCTTGAAACTTGACACAATAAAGTAGTTCTACGTTCTATCTCTAAGGTTTGTTTCCTCTTGTATCCTAAAGCTGGGACTGGCGAATAACACTTATACAAAAGGGGTTGCCAAACTTCCAACACACTAGAGTCTCCTGAAATCTCAACATATATTTTTTCATCCAATCTTCATGATACTTTCAAGTAATGATCAGTACACCAATCCCACTTGGATGCCAAAGTTTAGTTCTCCTAGATTGAAGCATTCTTTTGGAGTAACAGTTTGAATTTTTAGGTTTCACTCTGTTTTCTCCTATATTGACAAATATAGTTTGAACTCTAAATCAAACACGGTTTGTGCTAGCTTCTTGAAACTTGAAACAGTAAAGTAGTTCTACATTCTATTTTTATTTTTTGTTTCCTCTGGATGTAGACCTAAGCAGAGAATGATGAAAGACATATTCAATGAAAGGCGTTGTTAGGCTGCCAAAATACAACAGTCTCCTGAAATCTCAACATATTTTTTTTCCGACCTTCATGATAATTTCAAGTAATGAGCAGTACACCAATAAAACGTGGATGTTCAAGTTTCGTTCTCCTAGGTTGAAGCATTCGTTTGCAGTAACAGCTTGAATTTTTAGTTTTCACTCTGTTTTCTCCTATATTTACAGATGCAGTTCGAACTCTAAATCAAACATGGTTTGTGCTAGCTTCTTGAAACTTGACACAATAAAGTAGTTCTACGTTCTATCTCTAAGGTTTGTTTCCTCTTGATGTAGCCTTAAGCAGAGACCGGCGAATAACACTTTCAATGAAAGGCGTTGTTAAGCTTCCAAAAAACTACCGTCTCCTGAAATCTCTTCATATATTTTTTCATCCAATCTTCATGATTCTTTCAAGTATTGATCAGTACACCAATCAAACGTGGATGCCCAAGTTTTGTTCTTCTAGGTTGTAGCATTCGTTTGCAGGAACAGTTAGAAATTATAGGTTTCACTCTGTTTTCTCCTATATTGACAGATGCATTTAGAACTCTAAATCAAACACGGTTTGTGCTAGCTTCTTGAAACTTGACACAGTAATGTAGTTCTACGTTCTATCTCTAAGGTTTGTTTCCTCTTGTATCCTAAAGCTGGGACTGGCGAATAACACTTATACTGAAAGGGGTTGCCAAACTTCCAACACACTAGAGTCTCCTGAAATCTCAACATATATTTTTTCATCCAATCTTCATGATACTATCAAGTAATGATCAGTACACCAATCCCACTTGGATGCCAAAGTTTAGTTCTCCTAGATTGAAGCATTCTTTTGGAGTAACAGTTTGAATTTTTAGGTTTCACTCTGTTTTCTCCTATATTGACAAATGTAGTTCGAACTCTAAATCAAACACGGTTTGTCCTAGCTTCTTGAAACTTGAAACAGTACAGTAGTTCTATATTCTATTTTTATTTTTTGTTTCCTCTGGATGTAGACCTAAGCAGAGACTGACGAAAGACACATTCAATGAAAGGCGTTGTTAGGCTGCCAACATACTACAGTCTCCTGAAATCTCAACATATTTTTTTTCGGACCTTCATGATAATTTCAAGTAATGTGCAGTACACCAATAAAAACGTGGATGTTCAAGTTTCGTTCTCCTGGGTTGAAGCATTCGTTTGCAGTAACAGTTTGAATTTTTAGTTTTCACTCTGTTTTCTCCTATATTGACAGATGCAGTTCGAACTCTAAATCAAACATGGTTAGTGCTAGCTTCTTGAAACTTGACACAATAAAGTATTTCTACGTTCTATCTCTAAGGTTTGTTTCCTCTTGATGTAGCCTTAAGCAGAGACTGGCGAATAACAACTTCCAATGAAAGGCGTTGTTAAGCTTCCCAAAAACTACCGTCTCCTGAAATCTCAACATATATTTTTTCATCCAATCTTCATGATTCTTTCAAGTATTGATCAGTACACCAATCAAACTTGGATGCCCAAGTTTTGTTCTTCTAGGTTGTAGCATTCGTTTGCAGGAACTGTTAGAAATTATAGGTTTCACTCTGTTTTCTCCTATATTGACAGATGCAGTTCGAACTCTAAATCAAACATGGTTAGTGCTAGCTTCTTGAAACTTGACACAATAAAGTAGTTCTACGTTCTATCTCTAAAATTTGTTTCCTCTTGTATCCTAAAGCTGGGACTGGCGAATAACACTTATACTGAAAGGGGTTGCGAAACTTCCAACACACTAGAGTCTCCGGAAATCTCAACATATATTTTTTCATCCAATCTTCATGATACTATCAAGTAATGATCAGTACACCAATCCCACTTGGATGCCAAAGTTTAGTTCTCCTAGATTGAAGCATTCTTTTGGAGTAACAGTTTGAATTTTTAGGTTTCACTCTGTTTTCTCCTATATTGACAAATGTAGTTCAAACTCTAAATCAAACACGGTTTGTGGTAGCTTCTTGAAACTTCAAACAGTAAAGTAGTTCTACATTCTATTTTTATTTTTTGTTTCCTCTGGATGTAGACCTAAGCAGAGACTGACGAAAGACACATGCAATGAAAGGCGTTGTTAGGCTGCCAAAATACTACAGTCTCCTGAAATCTCAACATATTTTTTTTCGGACCTTCATGATAATTTCAAGTAATGAGCAGTACACCAATAAAACGTGGATGTTCAAGTTTCGTTCTCCTGGGTTGAAGCATTCATTTGCAGTAACAGTTTGAATTTTTAGTTTTCACTCTGTTTTCTCCTATATTGACAGATGCAGTTCGAACTCTAAATCAAACATGGTTAGTGCTAGCTTCTTGAAACTTGACACAATAATGTTCTACGTTCTATCTCTAAGGTTTGTTTCCTCTTGATGTAGCCTTAAGCAGAGACTGGCGAATAACACTTTCAATGAAAGGCGTTGTTAAGCTTCCAAAAAACTACCGTCTCCTGAAATTTCAACATATATTTTTTCATCCAATCTTCATGATTCTTTCAAGTATTGAACAGTACACCAATCAAACGTGGATGCCCAAGTTTTGTTCTTCTAGGTTGTAGCATTCGTTTGCAGGAACAGTTAGAAATTATAGGTTTCACTCTGTTTTCTCCTATATTGACAGATGCAGTTCGAACTCTAAATCAAACATGGTTAGTGCTAGCTTCTTGAAACGTGACACAATAAAGTAGTTCTACGTTCTTTCTCTAAAATTTGTTTCCTCTTGTATCCTAAAGCTGGGTCTGGCGAATAACACTTATACTGAAAGGGGTTGCCAAACTTCCAACACACTAGAGTCTCCTGAAATCTCAACATATATTTTTTCATCCAATCTTCATGATACTTTGAAGTAATGATCAGTACACCAATCCCACTTGGATGCCAAAGTTTAGTTCTCCTAGATTGAAGCATTCTTTTGGAGTAACAGTTTGAATTTTTAGGTTTCACTCTGTTTTCTCCTATATTGACAAATGTAGTTCGAACTCTAAATCAAACACGGTTTGTGCTAGCTTCTTGAAACTTGAAACAGTAAAGTAGTTCTACATTCTATTTTTACTTTTTGTTTCCTCTGGATGTAGACCTAAGCAGAGACTGATGAAAGACACATTCAATGAAAGGCGTTGTTAGGCTGCCAAAATACTACAGTCTCCTGAAATCTCAACGTATTTTTTTTCCGACCTTCATGATAATTTCAAGTAATGAGCAGTACACCAATAAAACGTGGAT
>NW_027511714.1:0-22169 GCF_048772815.1 Callospermophilus lateralis
GGGCTAGGCCCTGCCACTGAGCTACAACATGCCAGACCTGCTGCCACTTCCTATGCAAGTAATTTGAATTATCTCTAAAAAGAAACTCTCACATTAGTCTGCTTTCAAAGTAATTTCAGAAGAGTTGCTAAAATGGGCATAAATCAGTTATGACAAGTCATTTTTGAAAAGCACGGCACAGCTAATGTTCCTCAAAAGAAGGAGTTGAAAACTTAATTGGTTTTCAGGTCAGCATTTCTAGACTAGTACAAACCCTCCTAATCCTGATCTCTCCTTAGTCCTATGATTTCTTTATGTGTCCCCTTTGCTCCTGTTCATGGAGTCAAGTGTACAGAAATTATACCTGGTTCTATTGAACTCTACTTAATTCTTTCTCACCTCTGTGCTCCTTTTGCCAAGTCACTCCTCAACACTTACTGTAACCCTTTCAATTTTTTGTCCATTTTCATTTAAAAAATTCTTTCAAAAATTGAACCATTTCGCATGCAGACACAGTCTTCTGGATCTGCTATTAATCCCCCACTACTGACATTGTAAGTTATTGAAATGTACACTTCCAGACCGTTTTCAGATTGTTGATTTCTGTATATCTATCTCTCTATCTATTTACAAACGTAACATGGTATTCTGAAAGAATCGTTCTGCTTTTGGAGCTCTACGTTGTGTTTTTCAGAAGCAGGCCTATTACACAGACATGAATCCATGTTTCCTAGATTTCGTTAAAACCGGAATGTGCACTCTGATTCCCATTATATTGTTGTACCTACTAATGGACAGTTCAGTTATATCCAGACCTCACCACCTCCCCCATTAAGTAAAACCCTTGTGAAGAGACATGTAGATGCCTTTATGAACATATTGATAATTTTTTGGCAGTGTTTTCCAAAAACCAGTTAGTAAAATCAATTTATTTCTCTGCAGCCTGAAATTACCTTCATTCCAGTTTACTGGTATAAGAACCGCAGTATATCAGTCACAATTCTCCAATAGTAGTTCAGGCAGAAGTCATTCTAGATAACAATGAGTGCCAGATCCTCCATGTATTTTACACAGCCCATGACAGGCGACATCCGTCCACTCGTTTAGAACAACTGATGTTTTATGCTGGCAATTTAGGTTTATTTAAATGAGTGATTAGAAAACAGGTGAGACCGACTGATTAGATTCAGTATGTATGTTGGCTTTGTTTTTCTAGGCCTCAAGTTTTCACATTTCAATTAATTGTAGGTTAAGTATCAGGCAGATTCTTCACTGGGCTTCAAATGTGATAAAGTTGCTTCTTATTTTTAAGAAGGCCGTTGCAATCTTGGATTTATTTTACACCTCAGTGCTTGTTTTACACACAAGCACACACACCCGCACACCACAAACATCAACAAACACACAAACACATAATTAGAGCACATTTAACACTCAAATAAAGCTTTACCTGCTAATTCATAACTAGGGTATTATTTTAATAAGTATTGTGTCTTGGTCTCTACTGGGGAAACATGGTTCAATGTGAGTTCTCTGGTTTGTTGTAGGGCAGTGAACGTTCACTTGTTGGCAATGATATAGAAATGGGGAGTAAGAGTTTAAAAGTTTTTACAGTAGGTAGGCAGAGTCAGAGTATGGAATCTAAGAGTAAGAAATTGGGGAATTTCCTCTTTGTTTCTTCATTTCAACCTCCTAATAATTCATGAATATTTTCCAAAAGTCTCCCAGAAAACAAGGACTAGGTCAATCCACATATCAGTGAACCATAGCAGAATGCGATTCTGAATTTCATATAAACAGTCATAAAATCAAAAAGACAGGTGCTGGGGTTTTGGCTCAGCACTAGAGTGCTGGCTTCACACTTTCAAAGGTCCTGAGTTGGATCCCCAACACCATATGTGAAAGGAATGAATGAGCCAATGCATGAGTGTATGATGAATGAATTAAAGGTATAAGGAGGAGGAGTAAGAGGAGGAGGAGGAGGATTAAGAGGAGGAGCAGGAGGAGAAATAGAAGAAGATGATGAGTAATTTGACAGAAGGGAAAAAAGGGGAGGAGAGTGAGTTTAAAGTGTGGTTTCCAATTCCCAAACATTAAATTACAGCAGACGGGATAGAGAGAGAAGATGGGAGGGCAGGAGAGGGGGGATAGTAGAGGCTAGAAAAGGTAGCAGAATACAACAGTTACTAACATGGCATTTTGTAAAAACGTGGATGTGTAAACAATGTGATTGTGCAATCTGTATATGGGGTCAAAATGGGAGTTCATAACTCACTTGAATCTACTGTAGGAAATATGGTATCTCAAGAGCTATTTAAGGTTTTAAACAACCAATGTAAAAAAGAGGTCTACATTTTTCTTTGTAGTTGAGATCTCCTGTTTCCGTGACATGTTTAGTTGTGTTCTCTCCTTTAGTCCTCCCATGCTCTAGTTATTCTGATATGGAAAAACTAGCTGAAATGCCCAACCAGTCTCTAAATCAGTGACACTTTTTCATTAAGCCTAAAGTCACTTTACATTTGCTACAGTCATATTAAATACACTTTTTGTTGCGAGTTTAAACGATATTTCCATCATCTAGATTACAATTACCTAGAACTCCCATTCTTGTTTATGTAATAGATGCTTTATCAGATTAAATGCTGTTCTCTGGAATAAAGTAAAATAAGAATAATTTGCTCATGAGATTCCTACGTAAACCATCTTTATTTACAAAATACTGTATAAAGAATTATTGTTTCATTGAGCTTCAATTGAGCCAAAGTATAGTCAATTACTGAAGTAAAAGCAGTTACTTATAAACTAAAAATGAGAGATAAGTCAAATTACATTTGAAGAGAGATCAACAGCATGAGGTTTCTTGTTTGGTTCTGGATGTTGAGTAACAGGCTCATTTGCAGGTGGAAGGAACCCTTCAGGGAACTCACTTGTACTTTCAGAATGGGGGTGTAGAGGGCTGAATTCCAGCTCTTGGGGCAAGATTGTGAGGAAAACCCCCTCCCTGCATAGACACTTCGCATTGGAAATGGAGTGGGTGGCGGGTCAGGTGGAAAATAATCTCCAGGTTCCCAGACAAGTTTCCTGGGAGAGGTGGAGGAAGAAAAAGGTCCTCTTCTCATGAACTGACTCCTTGGGTCAACTGGAAACAAGGCAACTCTGACTGGAGGGAAAGGTGCCAACACAGAGACAGAGCCAGTTGCTTGGTTTTCAGCATGGAGAGGTGAATCAGGCACATCAGAGTCCAAAGGAGGCATATTAGGAATTCTGTGTTCTGCTGGTTTCAATGCTCTACCACAATTTGAGTAAAACCTATCTTGCCTTTATAGAGGAAGACGTGCATCAGAAGAATATGTTTGGCCTGGCGGAGGGATCATCAGCCTGCTGGCCTGTTCCCCTGGAGCAGAGAGGGGCTCAGTCTGAGAAGTTGCTCTCTGAAAATCAGTGAACTTATGACAGCTGGATTCTCTTCCTTTACTGCTAGTCGCATGGTCCAGACGATTCTCCAGGGCCCCTTGACCCTCTTCCTCCTCCCACTGGAATGAAAGGTGAGAGTGTGAGTGGACCACTCTTTTCAAAATGAGGAGGTCTCCTTTCAGATGAAGGGTGACCTATTGGTGAGGGCCTATTTGGAGAAGGCTTTCTGCCCATTGCTGAGTTGGAAACATCCAGTGCATCATAGGGATCTTTTTCTACAAGTTCAAATCTAAGCTCCGTCTCAGTTAATTTTTGTCTGTTGCGTGCATTTTGTTTCCTGAAATAACTGAGGTTTCTTTCAGCAATCCGAGCTGCCAACTCACTAGCATGTGCTTCTTTCTCAGAGGAAATAATCTTCCCCAAAGAGGAACGAATGGTACTCTGCAATTGTTCTTCAAGATACTAGGCTTTCTTTTTGTAGGTCTCCAGGTCTTTTATTGTATGGCTCATCTTTTCTTCGACTTTGGAAAGTTTCTCCTCTTGCTCCACACGGTAGTTTTCCTCCACTCTTAATTTCCTGTGCCGTTTCATCATATTTTCTTGATAGCGTTCCATCATGACTTGAAAGTTCTTCTGTAGGGTCTCATTCTCACTTTGCAGCTTTGCATTTTCTGACTGCAAGGATGCCTGTTCAGTCTGCAGACTTTTAATGTGTTCTGTAAGGTCTTCTGTGGTTTTCTCCACTTCAGATGAGAAAGTACATTTTTGATTTCTTCCACCTTCCAAGATTTCTAAGGAGGCCTTTAGCTTATCACCATAAACCAGGTTCCTCAAAGCTCCTTTGGACTCATCCTCCAAGTGAGCACCAATTTCGAGTTCACTCGTCTTTCCCAGTTCCAGGTGACCACCATCCCTTTGGGCTCCCAGGCTTGGAGAAGATCTATCCTTCATCTTCAGCAAGCATTCTCTCAGAGACTCCATGTGATTTTCTGTGTCCCTTAGAACTTCTTCTCCAGCTACTTTAGAGTCCTCTAATATGATTTTTGCTTTATATTGGACACCTCCTTGTTCCCTCTGTGCTTCAGCTTCTCCTTGAATTGTTGGCCTCTGCGTTGGCGGAAGTAGGGATCCTTCATTCAAATCCTCTTTGATTGCCAGCTTCAGTTCTTCCTCATTCACTTGAAAGAGTCTCCAGTTTGTTTTAGCTTCAGCTATTTGTGATCTGAGGGATTCAGATTCACCTTGGAGGGACTGTATCCTTCTTGATAGATGCGCCATCGTTTCACCTTGTTGACCATGTTGAGCCTTCTGTGCTTTGAGCTCTTCTTCTAGAAAGAGCATTTCAACGCCATGGCTGGATTCGGACCTATGCAGCTTTTCGTCGGTTGCCTCCAGCTGTTGTGCTTCTCTTGAACCCTTCTCAAACCTGCAATCCTTTAAAGATGATTCTAAGCCTTCATGTTCTTTTTCAACAAGGCTCACTTTTTCAAGAAGTCCACATTTTGCCTCAGTATGTCCAGCAAGATTTAGAGCCAGTCTTTTTTCTCTTCCCACGTAAAGCCTGCTACGAACCGAATGAAAACCTCTCCAGAAAAGTGAGAGAACAGCAAAAAATCCAAGAGCTGTACACATCACCAACTCCCAAGGAAAGCCATCAGGAAGATGGCCTGGCTTCATGTCTTCGGACAATGCTGTCACAACCCTGGGTGCTTCTTCCAGAACCACCCACTAGGATGGCTGAGAGGCAGCCCTTGGCTCCTCCATCACGCCAAGACAGCTTTGGCTCTTGCCACCACAACCACAGCCTGCCCAGGCAGGCCAACACAGGCTGTGGACACTCAGGTGTTTGGTCAGGAACTCCAACCTGCACCAGGCAACGGAGCAGACCACTGTGATCCCCTTCAGGGGCTGAGCGTATGGTGGGTGGTGGGCGTATGGCGGTGGGAGCCATGATCAAAGGCTCCCAGGAGCCTTGTTGTGCTCAACTGCCCATCAGGGGAGTCTTGTCCCCTTCCCTACCCAGTGCATCCTCAAGTGCCACAGGTTTAGGTCCCTCCCACTCCAGCCGGAGAGAATTCCTCTCCATGCCACCCACCCCTTGATTTGGTTTAGGCCAGGCCAAGGCGGGGTTAGTAGGAAGATTCCATCCAGTCATAATAACATTCAGTTTGATGTCACTCAAATTCTAAAGCTGACTAAACTGTTCAAACAGCTTTTATGGCCTATATTGGTCTTTGTGTCCCTTGCCTTTTGTTTGAGTGACTCAGTCCTTTCCCTGCCCTTGTGTTCTCCCTGTTTCCTACTTTACTTGCTTCCTTTCTCTCTTCCAGGTTTTTCTCCTTTTCTTCTTTTTTCTTTTCTACCTCCCTCCATCCCTCCAACTTTGCCTTCCTCCCTTCCAACTTACTCTCTCCCTTCCCTCCCTTTTCTTTTCTTGCAAGTGTTTGGGGTGAAAGTCCATGGCAGGCCAGCCCCAAGCTAGGCAAGGTCACTGCCACTGAGCTACAACATGCCAGACCTGCTGCCACTTCCTATGCAAGTAATTTGAATTATCTCTAAAAAGAAACTCTCACATTAGTCTGCTTTCAAAGTAATTTCAGAAGAGTTGCTAAAATGGGCATAAATCAGTTATGACAAGTCATTTTTGAAAAGCACGGCACAGCTAATGTTCCTCAAAAGAAGGAGTTGAAAACTTAATTGGTTTTCAGGTCAGCATTTCTAGACTAGTACAAACCCTCCTAATCCTGATCTCTCCTTAGTCCTATGATTTCTTTATGTGTCCCCTTTGCTCCTGTTCATGGAGTCAAGTGTACAGAAATTATACCTGGTTCTATTGAACTCTACTTAATTCTTTCTCACCTCTGTGCTCCTTTTGCCAAGTCACTCCTCAACACTTACTGTAACCCTTTCAATTTTTTGTCCATTTTCATTTAAAAAATTCTTTCAAAAATTGAACCATTTCGCATGCAGACACAGTCTTCTGGATCTGCTATTAATCCCCCACTACTGACATTGTAAGTTATTTAAATGTACACTTCCAGACCGTTTTCAGATTGTTGATTTCTGTATATCTATCTCTCTATCTATTTACAAACGTAACATGGTATTCTGAAAGAATCGTTCTGCTTTTGGAGCTCTACGTTGTGTTTTTCAGAAGCAGGCCTATTACACAGACATGAATCCATGTTTCCTAGATTTCGTTAAAACCGGAATGTGCACTCTGATTCCCATTATATTGTTGTACCTACTAATGGACAGTTCAGTTATATCCAGACCTCACCACCTCCCCCATTAAGTAAAACCCTTGTGAAGAGACATGTAGATGCCTTTATGAACATATTGATAATTTTTTGGCAGTGTTTTCCAAAAACCAGTTAGTAAAATCAATTTATTTCTCTGCAGCCTGAAATTACCTTCATTCCAGTTTACTGGTATAAGAACCGCAGTATATCAGTCACAATTCTCCAATAGTAGTTCAGGCAGAAGTCATTCTAGATAACAATGAGTGCCAGATCCTCCATGTATTTTACACAGCCCATGACAGGCGACATCCGTCCACTCGTTTAGAACAACTGATGTTTTATGCTGGCAATTTAGGTTTATTTAAATGAGTGATTAGAAAACAGGTGAGACAGACTGATTAGATTCAGTATGTATGTTGGCTTTGTTTTTGTAGGCCTCAAGTTTTCACATTTCAATTAATTGTAGGTTAAGTATCAGGCAGATTCTTCACTGGGCTTCAAATGTGATAAAGTTGCTTCTTATTTTTAAGAAGGCCGTTGCAATCTTGGATTTATTTTACACCTCAGTGCTTGTTTTACACACAAGCACACACACCCGCACACCACAAACATCAACAAACACACAAACACATAATTAGAGCACATTTAACACTCAAATAAAGCTTTACCTGCTAATTCATAACTAGGGTATTATTTTAATAAGTATTGTGTCTTGGTCTCTACTGGGGAAACATGGTTCAATGTGAGTTCTCTGGTTTGTTGTAGGGCAGTGAACGTTCACTTGTTGGCAATGATATAGAAATGGGGAGTAAGAGTTTAAAAGTTTTTACAGTAGGTAGGCAGAGTCAGAGTATGGAATCTAAGAGTAAGAAATTGGGGAATTTCCTCTTTGTTTCTTCATTTCAACCTCCTAATAATTCATGAATATTTTCCAAAAGTCTCCCAGAAAACAAGGACTAGGTCAATCCACATATCAGTGAACCATAGCAGAATGCGATTCTGAATTTCATATAAACAGTCATAAAATCAAAAAGACAGGTGCTGGGGTTTTGGCTCAGCACTAGAGTGCTGGCTTCACACTTTCAAAGGTCCTGAGTTGGATCCCCAACACCATATGTGAAAGGAATGAATGAGCCAATGCATGAGTGTATGATGAATGAATTAAAGGTATAAGGAGGAGGAGTAAGAGGAGGAGGAGGAGGATTAAGAGGAGGAGCAGGAGGAGAAATAGAAGAAGATGATGAGTAATTTGACAGAAGGGAAAAAAGGGGAGGAGAGTGAGTTTAAAGTGTGGTTTCCAATTCCCAAACATTAAATTACAGCAGACGGGATAGAGAGAGAAGATGGGAGGGCAGGAGAGGGGGGATAGTAGAGGCTAGAAAAGGTAGCAGAATACAACAGTTACTAACATGGCATTTTGTAAAAACGTGGATGTGTAAACAATGTGATTGTGCAATCTGTATATGGGGTCAAAATGGGAGTTCATAACTCACTTGAATCTACTGTAGGAAATATGGTATCTCAAGAGCTATTTAAGGTTTTAAACAACCAATGTAAAAAAGAGGTCTACATTTTTCTTTGTAGTTGAGATCTCCTGTTTCCGTGACATGTTTAGTTGTGTTCTCTCCTTTAGTCCTCCCATGCTCTAGTTATTCTGATATGGAAAAACTAGCTGAAATGCCCAACCAGTCTCTAAATCAGTGACACTTTTTCATTAAGCCTAAAGTCACTTTACATTTGCTACAGTCATATTAAATACACTTTTTGTTGCGAGTTTAAACGATATTTCCATCATCTAGATTACAATTACCTAGAACTCCCATTCTTGTTTATGTAATAGATGCTTTATCAGATTAAATGCTGTTCTCTGGAATAAAGTAAAATAAGAATAATTTGCTCATGAGATTCCTACGTAAACCATCTTTATTTACAAAATACTGTATAAAGAATTATTGTTTCATTGAGCTTCAATTGAGCCAAAGTATAGTCAATTACTGAAGTAAAAGCAGTTACTTATAAACTAAAAATGAGAGATAAGTCAAATTACATTTGAAGAGAGAGCAACAGCATGAGGTTTCTTGTTTGGTTCTGGATGTTGAGTAACAGGCTCATTTGCAGGTGGAAGGAACCCTTCAGGGAACTCACTTGTACTTTCAGAATGGGGGTGTAGAGGGCTGAATTCCAGCTCTTGGGGCAAGATTGTGAGGAAAACCCCCTCCCTGCATAGACACTTCGCATTGGAAATGGAGTGGGTGGCGGGTCAGGTGGAAAATAATCTCCAGGTTCCCAGACAAGTTTCCTGGGAGAGGTGGAGGAAGAAAAAGGTCCTCTTCTCATGAACTGACTCCTTGGGTCAACTGGAAACAAGGCAACTCTGACTGGAGGGAAAGGTGCCAACACAGAGACAGAGCCAGTTGCTTGGTTTTCAGCATGGAGAGGTGAATCAGGCACATCAGAGTCCAAAGGAGGCATATTAGGAATTCTGTGTTCTGCTGGTTTCAATGCTCTACCACAATTTGAGTAAAACCTATCTTGCCTTTATAGAGGAAGACGTGCATCAGAAGAATATGTTTGGCCTGGCGGAGGGATCATCAGCCTGCTGGCCTGTTCCCCTGGAGCAGAGAGGGGCTCAGTCTGAGAAGTTGCTCTCTGAAAATCAGTGAACTTATGACAGCTGGATTCTCTTCCTTTACTGCTAGTCGCATGGTCCAGAGGATTCTCCAGGGCCCCTTGACCCTCTTCCTCCTCCCACTGGAATGAAAGGTGAGAGTGTGAGTGGACCACTCTTTTCAAAATGAGGAGGTCTCCTTTCAGATGAAGGGTGACCTATTGGTGAGGGCCTATTTGGAGAAGGCTTTCTGCCCATTGCTGAGTTGGAAACATCCAGTGCATCATAGGGATCTTTTTCTACAAGTTCAAATCTAAGCTCCGTCTCAGTTAATTTTTGTCTGTTGCGTGCATTTTGTTTCCTGAAATAACTGAGGTTTCTTTCAGCAATCCGAGCTGCCAACTCACTAGCATGTGCTTCTTTCTCAGAGGAAATAATCTTCCCCAAAGAGGAACGAATGGTACTCTGCAATTGTTCTTCAAGATACTAGGCTTTCTTTTTGTAGGTCTCCAGGTCTTTTATTGTATGGCTCATCTTTTCTTCGACTTTGGAAAGTTTCTCCTCTTGCTCCACACGGTAGTTTTCCTCCACTCTTAATTTCCTGTGCCGTTTCATCATATTTTCTTGATAGCGTTCCATCATGACTTGAAAGTTCTTCTGTAGGGTCTCATTCTCACTTTGCAGCTTTGCATTTTCTGACTGCAAGGATGCCTGTTCAGTCTGCAGACTTTTAATGTGTTCTGTAAGGTCTTCTGTGGTTTTCTCCACTTCAGATGAGAAAGTACATTTTTGATTTCTTCCACCTTCCAAGATTTCTAAGGAGGCCTTTAGCTTATCACCATAAACCAGGTTCCTCAAAGCTCCTTTGGACTCATCCTCCAAGTGAGCACCAATTTCGAGTTCACTCGTCTTTCCCAGTTCCAGGTGACCACCATCCCTTTGGGCTCCCAGGCTTGGAGAAGATCTATCCTTCATCTTCAGCAAGCATTCACTCAGAGACTCCATGTGATTTTCTGTGTCCCTTAGAACTTGTTCTCCAGCTACTTTAGAGTCCTCTAATATGATTTTTGCTTTATATTGGACACCTCCTTGTTCCCTCTGTGCTTCAGCTTCTCCTTGAATTGTTGGCCTCTGCGTTGGCGGAAGTAGGGATCCTTCATTCAAATCCTCTTTGATTGCCAGCTTCAGTTCTTCCTCATTCACTTGAAAGAGTCTCCAGTTTGTTTTAGCTTCAGCTATTTGTGATCTGAGGGATTCAGATTCACCTTGGAGGGACTGTATCCTTCTTGATAGATGCGCCATCGTTTCACCTTGTTGACCATGTTGAGCCTTCTGTGCTTTGAGCTCTTCTTCTAGAAAGAGCATTTCAACGCCATGGCTGGATTCGGACCTATGCAGCTTTTCGTCGGTTGCCTCCAGCTGTTGTGCTTCTCTTGAACCCTTCTCAAACCTGCAATCCTTTAAAGATGATTCTAAGCCTTCATGTTCTTTTTCAACAAGGCTCACTTTTTCAAGAAGTCCACATTTTGCCTCAGTATGTCCAGCAAGATTTAGAGCCAGCCTTTTTTCTCTTCCCACGTAAAGCCTGCTACGAACCGAATGAAAACCTCTCCAGAAAAGTGAGAGAACAGCAAAAAATCCAAGAGCTGTACACATCACCAACTCCCAAGGAAAGCCATCAGGAAGATGGCCTGGCTTCATGTCTTCAGACAATGCTGTCACAACCCTGGGTGCTTCTTCCAGAACCACCCACTAGGATGGCTGAGAGGCAGCCCTTGGCTCCTCCATCACGCCAAGACAGCTTTGGCTCTTGCCACCACAACCACAGCCTGCCCAGGCAGGCCAACACAGGCTGTGGACACTCAGGTGTTTGGTCAGGAACTCCAACCTGCACCAGGCAACGGAGCAGACCACTGTGATCCCCTTCAGGGGCTGAGCGTATGGTGGGTGGTGGGCGTATGGCGGTGGGAGCCATGATCAAAGGCTCCCAGGAGCCTTGTTGTGCTCAACTGCCCATCAGGGGAGTCTTGTCCCCTTCCCTACCCAGTGCATCCTCAAGTGCCACAGGTTTAGGTCCCTCCCACTCCAGCCGGAGAGAATTCCTCTCCATGCCACCCACCCCTTGATTTGGTTTAGGCCAGGCCAAGGCGGGGTTAGTAGGAAGATTCCATCCAGTCATAATAACATTCAGTTTGATGTCACTCAAATTCTAAAGCTGACTAAACTGTTCAAACAGCTTTTATGGCCTATATTGGTCTTTGTGTCCCTTGCCTTTTGTTTGAGTGACTCAGTCCTTTCCCTGCCCTTGTGTTCTCCCTGTTTCCTACTTTACTTGCTTCCTTTCTCTCTTCCAGGTTTTTCTCCTTTTCTTCTTTTTTCTTTTCTACCTCCCTCCATCCCTCCAACTTTGCCTTCCTCCCTTCCAACTTACTCTCTCCCTTCCCTCCCTTTTCTTTTCTTGCAAGTGTTAGGGGTGAAAGTCCATGGCAGGCCAGCCCCAAGCTAGGCAAGGTCACTGCCACTGAGCTACAACATGCCAGACCTGCTGCCACTTCCTATGCAAGTAATTTGAATTATCTCTAAAAAGAAACTCTCACATTAGTCTGCTTTCAAAGTAATTTCAGAAGAGTTGCTAAAATGGGCATAAATCAGTTATGACAAGTCATTTTTGAAAAGCACGGCACAGCTAATGTTCCTCAAAAGAAGGAGTTGAAAACTTAATTGGTTTTCAGGTCAGCATTTCTAGACTAGTACAAACCCTCCTAATCCTGATCTCTCCTTAGTCCTATGATTTCTTTATGTGTCCCCTTTGCTCCTGTTCATGGAGTCAAGTGTACAGAAATTATACCTGGTTCTATTGAACTCTACTTAATTCTTTCTCACCTCTGTGCTCCTTTTGCCAAGTCACTCCTCAACACTTACTGTAACCCTTTCAATTTTTTGTCCATTTTCATTTAAAAAATTCTTTCAAAAATTGAACCATTTCGCATGCAGACACAGTCTTCTGGATCTGCTATTAATCCCCCACTACTGACATTGTAAGTTATTGAAATGTACACTTCCAGACCGTTTTCAGATTGTTGATTTCTGTATATCTATCTCTCTATCTATTTACAAACGTAACATGGTATTCTGAAAGAATCGTTCTGCTTTTGGAGCTCTACGTTGTGTTTTTCAGAAGCAGGCCTATTACACAGACATGAATCCATGTTTCCTAGATTTCGTTAAAACCGGAATGTGCACTCTGATTCCCATTATATTGTTGTACCTACTAATGGACAGTTCAGTTATATCCAGACCTCACCACCTCCCCCATTAAGTAAAACCCTTGTGAAGAGACATGTAGATGCCTTTATGAACATATTGATAATTTTTTGGCAGTGTTTTCCAAAAACCAGTTAGTAAAATCAATTTATTTCTCTGCAGCCTGAAATTACCTTCATTCCAGTTTACTGGTATAAGAACCGCAGTATATCAGTCACAATTCTCCAATAGTAGTTCAGGCAGAAGTCATTCTAGATAACAATGAGTGCCAGATCCTCCATGTATTTTACACAGCCCATGACAGGCGACATCCGTCCACTCGTTTAGAACAACTGATGTTTTATGCTGGCAATTTAGGTTTATTTAAATGAGTGATTAGAAAACAGGTGAGACAGACTGATTAGATTCAGTATGTATGTTGGCTTTGTTTTTCTAGGCCTCAAGTTTTCACATTTCAATTAATTGTAGGTTAAGTATCAGGCAGATTCTTCACTGGGCTTCAAATGTGATAAAGTTGCTTCTTATTTTTAAGAAGGCCGTTGCAATCTTGGATTTATTTTACACCTCAGTGCTTGTTTTACACACAAGCACACACACCCGCACACCACAAACATCAACAAACACACAAACACATAATTAGAGCACATTTAACACTCAAATAAAGCTTTACCTGCTAATTCATAACTAGGGTATTATTTTAATAAGTATTGTGTCTTGGTCTCTACTGGGGAAACATGGTTCAATGTGAGTTCTCTGGTTTGTTGTAGGGCAGTGAACGTTCACTTGTTGGCAATGATATAGAAATGGGGAGTAAGAGTTTAAAAGTTTTTACAGTAGGTAGGCAGAGTCAGAGTATGGAATCTAAGAGTAAGAAATTGGGGAATTTCCTCTTTGTTTCTTCATTTCAACCTCCTAATAATTCATGAATATTTTCCAAAAGTCTCCCAGAAAACAAGGACTAGGTCAATCCACATATCAGTGAACCATAGCAGAATGCGATTCTGAATTTCATATAAACAGTCATAAAATCAAAAAGACAGGTGCTGGGGTTTTGGCTCAGCACTAGAGTGCTGGCTTCACACTTTCAAAGGTCCTGAGTTGGATCCCCAACACCATATGTGAAAGGAATGAATGAGCCAATGCATGAGTGTATGATGAATGAATTAAAGGTATAAGGAGGAGGAGTAAGAGGAGGAGGAGGAGGATTAAGAGGAGGAGCAGGAGGAGAAATAGAAGAAGATGATGAGTAATTTGACAGAAGGGAAAAAAGGGGAGGAGAGTGAGTTTAAAGTGTGGTTTCCAATTCCCAAACATTAAATTACAGCAGACGGGATAGAGAGAGAAGATGGGAGGGCAGGAGAGGGGGGATAGTAGAGGCTAGAAAAGGTAGCAGAATACAACAGTTACTAACATGGCATTTTGTAAAAACGTGGATGTGTAAACAATGTGATTGTGCAATCTGTATATGGGGTCAAAATGGGAGTTCATAACTCACTTGAATCTACTGTAGGAAATATGGTATCTCAAGAGCTATTTAAGGTTTTAAACAACCAATGTAAAAAAGAGGTCTACATTTTTCTTTGTAGTTGAGATCTCCTGTTTCCGTGACATGTTTAGTTGTGTTCTCTCCTTTAGTCCTCCCATGCTCTAGTTATTCTGATATGGAAAAACTAGCTGAAATGCCCAACCAGTCTCTAAATCAGTGACACTTTTTCATTAAGCCTAAAGTCACTTTACATTTGCTACAGTCATATTAAATACACTTTTTGTTGCGAGTTTAAACGATATTTCCATCATCTAGATTACAATTACCTAGAACTCCCATTCTTGTTTATGTAATAGATGCTTTATCAGATTAAATGCTGTTCTCTGGAATAAAGTAAAATAAGAATAATTTGCTCATGAGATTCCTACGTAAACCATCTTTATTTACAAAATACTGTATAAAGAATTATTGTTTCATTGAGCTTCAATTGAGCCAAAGTATAGTCAATTACTGAAGTAAAAGCAGTTACTTATAAACTAAAAATGAGAGATAAGTCAAATTACATTTGAAGAGAGAGCAACAGCATGAGGTTTCTTGTTTGGTTCTGGATGTTGAGTAACAGGCTCATTTGCAGGTGGAAGGAACCCTTCAGGGAACTCACTTGTACTTTCAGAATGGGGGTGTAGAGGGCTGAATTCCAGCTCTTGGGGCAAGATTGTGAGGAAAACCCCCTCCCTGCATAGACACTTCGCATTGGAAATGGAGTGGGTGGCGGGTCAGGTGGAAAATAATCTCCAGGTTCCCAGACAAGTTTCCTGGGAGAGGTGGAGGAAGAAAAAGGTCCTCTTCTCATGAACTGACTCCTTGGGTCAACTGGAAACAAGGCAACTCTGACTGGAGGGAAAGGTGCCAACACAGAGACAGAGCCAGTTGCTTGGTTTTCAGCATGGAGAGGTGAATCAGGCACATCAGAGTCCAAAGGAGGCATATTAGGAATTCTGTGTTCTGCTGGTTTCAATGCTCTACCACAATTTGAGTAAAACCTATCTTGCCTTTATAGAGGAAGACGTGCATCAGAAGAATATGTTTGGCCTGGCGGAGGGATCATCAGCCTGCTGGCCTGTTCCCCTGGAGCAGAGAGGGGCTCAGTCTGAGAAGTTGCTCTCTGAAAATCAGTGAACTTATGACAGCTGGATTCTCTTCCTTTACTGCTAGTCGCATGGTCCAGACGATTCTCCAGGGCCCCTTGACCCTCTTCCTCCTCCCACTGGAATGAAAGGTGAGAGTGTGAGTGGACCACTCTTTTCAAAATGAGGAGGTCTCCTTTCAGATGAAGGGTGACCTATTGGTGAGGGCCTATTTGGAGAAGGCTTTCTGCCCATTGCTGAGTTGGAAACATCCAGTGCATCATAGGGATCTTTTTCTACAAGTTCAAATCTAAGCTCCGTCTCAGTTAATTTTTGTCTGTTGCGTGCATTTTGTTTCCTGAAATAACTGAGGTTTCTTTCAGCAATCCGAGCTGCCAACTCACTAGCATGTGCTTCTTTCTCAGAGGAAATAATCTTCCCCAAAGAGGAACGAATGGTACTCTGCAATTGTTCTTCAAGATACTAGGCTTTCTTTTTGTAGGTCTCCAGGTCTTTTATTGTATGGCTCATCTTTTCTTCGACTTTGGAAAGTTTCTCCTCTTGCTCCACACGGTAGTTTTCCTCCACTCTTAATTTCCTGTGCCGTTTCATCATATTTTCTTGATAGCGTTCCATCATGACTTGAAAGTTCTTCTGTAGGGTCTCATTCTCACTTTGCAGCTTTGCATTTTCTGACTGCAAGGATGCCTGTTCAGTCTGCAGACTTTTAATGTGTTCTGTAAGGTCTTCTGTGGTTTTCTCCACTTCAGATGAGAAAGTACATTTTTGATTTCTTCCACCTTCCAAGATTTCTAAGGAGGCCTTTAGCTTATCACCATAAACCAGGTTCCTCAAAGCTCCTTTGGACTCATCCTCCAAGTGAGCACCAATTTCGAGTTCACTCGTCTTTCCCAGTTCCAGGTGACCACCATCCCTTTGGGCTCCCAGGCTTGGAGAAGATCTATCCTTCATCTTCAGCAAGCATTCACTCAGAGACTCCATGTGATTTTCTGTGTCCCTTAGAACTTGTTCTCCAGCTACTTTAGAGTCCTCTAATATGATTTTTGCTTTATATTGGACACCTCCTTGTTCCCTCTGTGCTTCAGCTTCTCCTTGAATTGTTGGCCTCTGCGTTGGCGGAAGTAGGGATCCTTCATTCAAATCCTCTTTGATTGCCAGCTTCAGTTCTTCCTCATTCACTTGAAAGAGTCTCCAGTTTGTTTTAGCTTCAGCTATTTGTGATCTGAGGGATTCAGATTCACCTTGGAGGGACTGTATCCTTCTTGATAGATGCGCCATCGTTTCACCTTGTTGACCATGTTGAGCCTTCTGTGCTTTGAGCTCTTCTTCTAGAAAGAGCATTTCAACGCCATGGCTGGATTCGGACCTATGCAGCTTTTCGTCGGTTGCCTCCAGCTGTTGTGCTTCTCTTGAACCCTTCTCAAACCTGCAATCCTTTAAAGATGATTCTAAGCCTTCATGTTCTTTTTCAACAAGGCTCACTTTTTCAAGAAGTCCACATTTTGCCTCAGTATGTCCAGCAAGATTTAGAGCCAGCCTTTTTTCTCTTCCCACGTAAAGCCTGCTACGAACCGAATGAAAACCTCTCCAGAAAAGTGAGAGAACAGCAAAAAATCCAAGAGCTGTACACATCACCAACTCCCAAGGAAAGCCATCAGGAAGATGGCCTGGCTTCATGTCTTCAGACAATGCTGTCACAACCCTGGGTGCTTCTTCCAGAACCACCCACTAGGATGGCTGAGAGGCAGCCCTTGGCTCCTCCATCACGCCAAGACAGCTTTGGCTCTTGCCACCACAACCACAGCCTGCCCAGGCAGGCCAACACAGGCTGTGGACACTCAGGTGTTTGGTCAGGAACTCCAACCTGCACCAGGCAACGGAGCAGACCACTGTGATCCCCTTCAGGGGCTGAGCGTATGGTGGGTGGTGGGCGTATGGCGGTGGGAGCCATGATCAAAGGCTCCCAGGAGCCTTGTTGTGCTCAACTGCCCATCAGGGGAGTCTTGTCCCCTTCCCTACCCAGTGCATCCTCAAGTGCCACAGGTTTAGGTCCCTCCCACTCCAGCCGGAGAGAATTCCTCTCCATGCCACCCACCCCTTGATTTGGTTTAGGCCAGGCCAAGGCGGGGTTAGTAGGAAGATTCCATCCAGTCATAATAACATTCAGTTTGATGTCACTCAAATTCTAAAGCTGACTAAACTGTTCAAACAGCTTTTATGGCCTATATTGGTCTTTGTGTCCCTTGCCTTTTGTTTGAGTGACTCAGTCCTTTCCCTGCCCTTGTGTTCTCCCTGTTTCCTACTTTACTTGCTTCCTTTCTCTCTTCCAGGTTTTTCTCCTTTTCTTCTTTTTTCTTTTCTACCTCCCTCCATCCCTCCAACTTTGCCTTCCTCCCTTCCAACTTACTCTCTCCCTTCCCTCCCTTTTCTTTTCTTGCAAGTGTTTGGGGTGAAAGTCCATGGCAGGCCAGCCCCAAGCTAGGCAAGGTCACTGCCACTGAGCTACAACATGCCAGACCTGCTGCCACTTCCTATGCAAGTAATTTGAATTATCTCTAAAAAGAAACTCTCACATTAGTCTGCTTTCAAAGTAATTTCAGAAGAGTTGCTAAAATGGGCATAAATCAGTTATGACAAGTCATTTTTGAAAAGCACGGCACAGCTAATGTTCCTCAAAAGAAGGAGTTGAAAACTTAATTGGTTTTCAGGTCAGCATTTCTAGACTAGTACAAACCCTCCTAATCCTGATCTCTCCTTAGTCCTATGATTTCTTTATGTGTCCCCTTTGCTCCTGTTCATGGAGTCAAGTGTACAGAAATTATACCTGGTTCTATTGAACTCTACTTAATTCTTTCTCACCTCTGTGCTCCTTTTGCCAAGTCACTCCTCAACACTTACTGTAACCCTTTCAATTTTTTGTCCATTTTCATTTAAAAAACTCTTTCAAAAATTGAACCATTTCGCATGCAGACACAGTCTTCTGGATCTGCTATTAATCCCCCACTACTGACATTGTAAGTTATTGAAATGTACACTTCCAGACCGTTTTCAGATTGTTGATTTCTGTATATCTATCTCTCTATCTATTTACAAACGTAACATGGTATTCTGAAAGAATCGTTCTGCTTTTGGAGCTCTACGTTGTGTTTTTCAGAAGCAGGCCTATTACACAGACATGAATCCATGTTTCCTAGATTTCGTTAAAACCGGAATGTGCACTCTGATTCCCATTATATTGTTGTACCTACTAATGGACAGTTCAGTTATATCCAGACCTCACCACCTCCCCCATTAAGTAAAACCCTTGTGAAGAGACATGTAGATGCCTTTATGAACATATTGATAATTTTTTTGGCAGTGTTTTCCAAAAACCAGTTAGTAAAATCAATTTATTTCTCTGCAGCCTGAAATTACCTTCATTCCAGTTTACTGGTATAAGAACCGCAGTATATCAGTCACAATTCTCCAATAGTAGTTCAGGCAGAAGTCATTCTAGATAACAATGAGTGCCAGATCCTCCATGTATTTTACACAGCCCATGACAGGCGACATCCGTCCACTCGTTTAGAACAACTGATGTTTTATGCTGGCAATTTAGGTTTATTTAAATGAGTGATTAGAAAACAGGTGAGACAGACTGATTAGATTCAGTATGTATGTTGGCTTTGTTTTTCTAGGCCTCAAGTTTTCACATTTCAATTAATTGTAGGTTAAGTATCAGGCAGATTCTTCACTGGGCTTCAAATGTGATAAAGTTGCTTCTTATTTTTAAGAAGGCCGTTGCAATCTTGGATTTATTTTACACCTCAGTGCTTGTTTTACACACAAGCACACACACCCGCACACCACAAACATCAACAAACACACAAACACATAATTAGAGCACATTTAACACTCAAATAAAGCTTTACCTGCTAATTCATAACTAGGGTATTATTTTAATAAGTATTGTGTCTTGGTCTCTACTGGGGAAACATGGTTCAATGTGAGTTCTCTGGTTTGTTGTAGGGCAGTGAACGTTCACTTGTTGGCAATGATATAGAAATGGGGAGTAAGAGTTTAAAAGTTTTTACAGTAGGTAGGCAGAGTCAGAGTATGGAATCTAAGAGTAAGAAATTGGGGAATTTCCTCTTTGTTTCTTCATTTCAACCTCCTAATAATTCATGAATATTTTCCAAAAGTCTCCCAGAAAACAAGGACTAGGTCAATCCACATATCAGTGAACCATAGCAGAATGCGATTCTGAATTTCATATAAACAGTCATAAAATCAAAAAGACAGGTGCTGGGGTTTTGGCTCAGCACTAGAGTGCTGGCTTCACACTTTCAAAGGTCCTGAGTTGGATCCCCAACACCATATGTGAAAGGAATGAATGAGCCAATGCATGAGTGTATGATGAATGAATTAAAGGTATAAGGAGGAGGAGTAAGAGGAGGAGGAGGAGGATTAAGAGGAGGAGCAGGAGGAGAAATAGAAGAAGATGATGAGTAATTTGACAGAAGGGAAAAAAGGGGAGGAGAGTGAGTTTAAAGTGTGGTTTCCAATTCCCAAACATTAAATTACAGCAGACGGGATAGAGAGAGAAGATGGGAGGGCAGGAGAGGGGGGATAGTAGAGGCTAGAAAAGGTAGCAGAATACAACAGTTACTAACATGGCATTTTGTAAAAACGTGGATGTGTAAACAATGTGATTGTGCAATCTGTATATGGGGTCAAAATGGGAGTTCATAACTCACTTGAATCTACTGTAGGAAATATGGTATCTCAAGAGCTATTTAAGGTTTTAAACAACCAATGTAAAAAAGAGGTCTACATTTTTCTTTGTAGTTGAGATCTCCTGTTTCCGTGACATGTTTAGTTGTGTTCTCTCCTTTAGTCCTCCCATGCTCTAGTTATTCTGATATGGAAAAACTAGCTGAAATGCCCAACCAGTCTCTAAATCAGTGACACTTTTTCATTAAGCCTAAAGTCACTTTACATTTGCTACAGTCATATTAAATACACTTTTTGTTGCGAGTTTAAACGATATTTCCATCATCTAGATTACAATTACCTAGAACTCCCATTCTTGTTTATGTAATAGATGCTTTATCAGATTAAATGCTGTTCTCTGGAATAAAGTAAAATAAGAATAATTTGCTCATGAGATTCCTACGTAAACCATCTTTATTTACAAAATACTGTATAAAGAATTATTGTTTCATTGAGCTTCAATTGAGCCAAAGTATAGTCAATTACTGAAGTAAAAGCAGTTACTTATAAACTAAAAATGAGAGATAAGTCAAATTACATTTGAAGAGAGAGCAACAGCATGAGGTTTCTTGTTTGGTTCTGGATGTTGAGTAACAGGCTCATTTGCAGGTGGAAGGAACCATTCAGGGAACTCACTTGTACTTTCAGAATGGGGGTGTAGAGGGCTGAATTCCAGCTCTTGGGGCAAGATTGTGAGGAAAACCCCCTCCCTGCATAGACACTTCGCATTGGAAATGGAGTGGGTGGCGGGTCAGGTGGAAAATAATCTCCAGGTTCCCAGACAAGTTTCCTGGGAGAGGTGGAGGAAGAAAAAGGTCCTCTTCTCATGAACTGACTCCTTGGGTCAACTGGAAACAAGGCAACTCTGACTGGAGGGAAAGGTGCCAACACAGAGACAGAGCCAGTTGCTTGGTTTTCAGCATGGAGAGGTGAATCAGGCACATCAGAGTCCAAAGGAGGCATATTAGGAATTCTGTGTTCTGCTGGTTTCAATGCTCTACCACAATTTGAGTAAAACCTATCTTGCCTTTATAGAGGAAGACGTGCATCAGAAGAATATGTTTGGCCTGGCGGAGGGATCATCAGCCTGCTGGCCTGTTCCCCTGGAGCAGAGAGGGGCTCAGTCTGAGAAGTTGCTCTCTGAAAATCAGTGAACTTATGACAGCTGGATTCTCTTCCTTTACTGCTAGTCGCATGGTCCAGACGATTCTCCAGGGCCCCTTGACCCTCTTCCTCCTCCCACTGGAATGAAAGGTGAGAGTGTGAGTGGACCACTCTTTTCAAAATGAGGAGGTCTCCTTTCAGATGAAGGGTGACCTATTGGTGAGGGCCTATTTGGAGAAGGCTTTCTGCCCATTGCTGAGTTGGAAACATCCAGTGCATCATAGGGATCTTTTTCTACAAGTTCAAATCTAAGCTCCGTCTCAGTTAATTTTTGTCTGTTGCGTGCATTTTGTTTCCTGAAATAACTGAGGTTTCTTTCAGCAATCCGAGCTGCCAACTCACTAGCATGTGCTTCTTTCTCAGAGGAAATAATCTTCCCCAAAGAGGAACGAATGGTACTCTGCAATTGTTCTTCAAGATACTAGGCTTTCTTTTTGTAGGTCTCCAGGTCTTTTATTGTATGGCTCATCTTTTCTTCGACTTTGGAAAGTTTCTCCTCTTGCTCCACACGGTAGTTTTCCTCCACTCTTAATTTCCTGTGCCGTTTCATCATATTTTCTTGATAGCGTTCCATCATGACTTGAAAGTTCTTCTGTAGGGTCTCATTCTCACTTTGCAGCTTTGCATTTTCTGACTGCAAGGATGCCTGTTCAGTCTGCAGACTTTTAATGTGTTCTGTAAGGTCTTCTGTGGTTTTCTCCACTTCAGATGAGAAAGTACATTTTTGATTTCTTCCACCTTCCAAGATTTCTAAGGAGGCCTTTAGCTTATCACCATAAACCAGGTTCCTCAAAGCTCCTTTGGACTCATCCTCCAAGTGAGCACCAATTTCGAGTTCACTCGTCTTTCCCAGTTCCAGGTGACCACCATCCCTTTGGGCTCCCAGGCTTGGAGAAGATCTATCCTTCATCTTCAGCAAGCATTCACTCAGAGACTCCATGTGATTTTCTGTGTCCCTTAGAACTTGTTCTCCAGCTACTTTAGAGTCCTCTAATATGATTTTTGCTTTATATTGGACACCTCCTTGTTCCCTCTGTGCTTCAGCTTCTCCTTGAATTGTTGGCCTCTGCGTTGGCGGAAGTAGGGATCCTTCATTCAAATCCTCTTTGATT